>NC_079212.1:124134341-124389341 GCF_029633865.1 Lampris incognitus
TCTATTCTTGTTCTTAGAAATGAAGCCTATTCCATGCGAGAAATTGCTAAGAAATTGAAGATTTCCTACACCGGTGTGTACTACTCCCTTCAGAGGACAGCACAAACAGGCTCTAACCAGAGTAGAAAAAGAAGTGGGAGGCCGCGTTGCACAACTGAGCAAGAAGATAAGTACATTAGAGTCTCTAGTTTGAGAAACAGACGCCTCACAGGTCCCCAACTGGCATCTTCATTAAATAGTACCTGTTAGAGCCTGTTTGTGCTGTCCTCTGAAGGGAGTAGTACACACCGGTGTAGGAAATCTTCAATTTCTTAGCAATTTCTCGCATGGAATAGCCTTCATTTCTAAGAACAAGAATAGACTGTCGAGTTTCAGATGAAAGTTCTCTTTTTCTGGCCATTTTGAGCGTTTAATTGACCCCACAAATGTGATGCTCCAGAAACTCAATCTGCTCAAAGAAGTGCCCATCCAACCAATCCAACTTGTGGGAGCTGCTTCTGGAAGCGTGGGGTGCAATTTCTCCAGATTACCTCAACAAATTAACAGCTAGAATGCCAAAGGTCTGCAATGCTGTAATTGCTGCAAATGGAGGATTCTTTGACGAAAGCAAAGTTTGATGTAAAAAAAATCTTATTTCAAATACAAATCATTATTTCTAACCTTGTCAATGTCTTGACTCTATTTTCTATTCATTTCACAACATATGGTGGTGAATAAGTGTGACTTTTCATGGAAAACACAAAATTGTTTGGGTGATCCCAAACTTTTGAACGGTAGTGTATATATATATAATCCAGTGAGTCAAGTAAATTCTTTATGAGACAGTACAAGCCTGCTTATATATATATCGGCACAGTGGCGCAGTGGTTAGCACGGTCGCCTCACAGCAAGAAGGTCCTGGGTTCGAGCCCGGGGTCCAACCTTGGGGGTCGTCCCGGGTCGTCCTGTGTGGAGTTTGCATGTTCTCCCCGTGTCTGTGTGGGTTTCCTCCGGGGGCTCCGGTTTCCTCCCACAGTCCAAAGACATGTAGGTCAGGTGAATTGGCCGTACTAAATCTAAATTGTCCCTAGGTATGAATGTGTGTGGGTGTGGGTGTGTATGTCGGCCCTGTGTGATAGTCTGGCGACCTGTCCAGGGTGTCCCCCCGCCTGCCGCCCAATGACTGCTGGGATAGGCTCCAGCATCCCCGCAACCCTGAGAGCATGATAAGCAGTTCGGAAAATTGATGGATATATATATATATATATATATACATATAAAAAATCCAGTGAGTCAAGTAAATTCTTTATGAGACAGTACAAGCTTGTTTCACGCCATAAGCAATCATCAGCTGTCAACAAAGCCACACGGGAAATAACATATCATTTACTGCCTAGTCATGCATGTCCAATGGGGGGTGGTATCAATGTGTGTGTGTGTGTGTGTGTGTGTGTGTGTGTTTGTGTGTGTGTGTATATATGTATATATAATTGTTATTATTATAATTATCATGTTATTATCTTATTTATTTCTTATTTATTTACATTACTTTCCTTCTTTATTCTCTGAAAGTATTTTACTGATGTTTCATAAATAGCAGCTCTCTTTTTTAACAACCCTTTTTATTGTTTTTGAACAGTTTTATTTATATTATTCTTTAATTCCTGTATGTTCATTATCTTCACTCTCTTCTTTGAAATTATTTTAAGTTCGTGCAAATTTGAAGTGAAAATTTTAAGTTTAGTGCACTTTGAAGTGAATTAATATATGAAACATGTGTAAAGTTTATTATTGTATTATTAATAATAACTTTCCACTCTTGTGCATGAGTGTATGCATTTTATCTCTACCCATATTTGTATAGTATGGTGTGCTCAATGTTGGATTTTTTTAATATGACACACACACACACACAACCACACACACATACACACACACACACACATATATATATATATATATATATATATATATATATATATATATATATATATATATATATATATATATACACTACCGTTCAAAAGTTTGGGATCACATTGAAATGTCCATATTTTTGAAGGAAAAGCACTGTACTTTTCAATGAAGATAACTTTAAACTAGTCTTAACTTTAAAGAAATACACTCTATACATTGCTAATGTGGTAAATGACTATTCTAGCTGCAAATGTCTGGTTTTTGGTGCAATATCTACATAGGTGTATAGAGGCCCATTTCAAGCAACTATCACTCCAGTGTTCTAATGGTACAATGTGTTTGCTCATTGGCTCAGAAGGCTAATTGATGATTAGAAAACCCTTGTGCAATCATGTTCACACATCTGAAAACAGTTTAGCTCGTTACAGAAGCTACAAAACTGACCTTCCTTTGAGCAGATTGAGTTTCTGGAGCATCACATTTGTGGGGTCAATTAAACGCTCAAAATGGCCAGAAAAAGAGAACTTTCATCTGAAACTCGACAGTCTATTCTTGTTCTTAGAAATGAAGGCTATTCCATGCGAGAAATTGCTAAGAAATTGAAGATTTCCTACACCGGTGTGTACTACTCCCTTCAGAGGACAGCACAAACAGGCTCTAACCAGAGTAGAAAAAGAAGAGGGAGGCCGCGTTGCACAACTGAGCAAGAAGATAAGTACATTAGAGTCTCTAGTTTGAGAAACAGACGCCTCACAGGTCCCCAACTGGCATCTTCATTAAATAGTACCCGCAAAACACCAGTGTCAACATCTACAGTGAAGAGGCGGCTGCGGGATTCTGGGCTTCAGGGCAGAGTGGCAAAGAAAAAGCCATATCTGAGACTGACCAATAAAAGAAAAAGATTAAGATGGGCAAAAGAACACAGACATTGGACAGAGGAAGACTGGAAAAAAGTGTTGTGGACGGATGAATCCAAGTTTGAGGTGTTTGGATCACAAAGAAGAACGTTTGTGAGACGCAGAACAAATGAAAAGATGCTGGAAGAATGCCTGACGCCATCTGTTAAGCATGATGGAGGTAATGTGATGGTCTGGGGTTGCTTTGGTGCTGGTAAGGTGGGAGATTTGTACAGGGTAAAAGGGATTCTGAATAAGGAAGGCTATCACTCCATTTTGCAACGCTATGCCATACCCAGTGGACAGCGCTTGATTGGAGCCAATTTCATCCTACAACAGGACAATGACCCTAAACACACTTCCAAATTGTGCAAGAACTATTTAGAGCAGAAGCAGGCAGCTGGTATTCTATCGGTAATGGAGTGGCCAGCGCAGTCACCAGATCTGAACCCCATTGAGCTGTTGTGGGAGCAGCTTGACCGTATGGTACGCAAGAAGTGCCCATCCAACCAATCCAACTTGTGGGAGCTGCTTCTGGAAGCGTGGGGTGCAATTTCTCCAGATTACCTCAACAAATTAACAGCTAGAATGCCAAAGGTCTGCAATGCTGTAATTGCTGCAAATGGAGGATTCTTTGACGAAAGCAAAGTTTGATGTAAAAAAAATCTTATTTCAAATACAAATCATTATTTCTAACCTTGTCAATGTCTTGACTCTATTTTCTATTCATTTCACAACATATGGTGGTGAATAAGTGTGACTTTTCATGGAAAACACAAAATTGTTTGGGTGATCCCAAACTTTTGAACGGTAGTGTATATATATAGTTGTCTTTTTTATGTTATTTAACTATAAATGTGTGGGAGTTTGCACATACTCCTACTATCTTGTATAAGCACATTTTAATTTCCCAGTCTTGAATGTGAGTTTCCATCTATATTGCCGTCATTGCAGCAAACTTTGCCACCCAGTTCACATTGTAGCACAATGAGAGAAAACTGTATTAAACTGATTATACCCCGAGTCTTTGTTATTGTCATCACCCAGCAGCAGAGCCAAGTCCCTGATCTTCCGCTCACACACATACCGCCACCCCCAGTGGAGTACAACTTCTTAAACCACCAGACCTACATAATACATCTCAGCCATTTCTGACAACAAAGAACAAAAAAAACCCCTTTGTTCTAAGATAAAGTGGGCCGGGAAAGCCATACACGCCTACTGTCATTGTTTATAGTGTGGGAAGATAGATGAAATGTGTTTGGATGGAAAAACATTTGATGTGCCAAGTGATAGATTGTACCATCTTGTTGTTAATGTGGTACTGTACACCCTGTGATTTTCTTTCATTTGACTTTACCCCTTTATCTGCTCCATGTGGGATCACTTAACTTCAACTGAGTTAAGTGGTATTGAGTTAAGGTGGTTGGATGAGCTTAGGTTGCCATTATTGCTTTATTTTATGATATACAAATAATTATACAAGCTCGATTGTCATCAGGGCATAACAAGTTCGAACAAAACCTTATGACAGTAGCCCCAAGGCTGGAAAGAATAGTCATGTGAGGGCTGTCGTTCTGAAATCCACTGTTGGCTGGGAACATACGAGTGGGAAAAGTTCACTGCATTACATTTAAGTTACAATCCTGAAGAGTTGCTTTTGTTCAGCTTACTGACATCCATGGTGATATGTGGTATCACAGTGATAGTTAAGCAATGCAAATCCCGCAGGTCATTTCAAAATGACCCATATTTGTCGGTACTATTATGTCAGCACATTCCCCGCCATCAAGCAAAGCAAACATGCTTCAACTTTCACTTTTAGCTGATGATGTTGTGGTGTGGGTAAGGTTCTTATAAAAGTTTTTCATGCTATCCACTGCATAGCCACAATAACGTCACTTTTCTTTCTAACGCCCAGCTACATGCTTTCTTCATCTGCATTCGGCTGCTATGGTAAAGACATAAACAGCTATGCTCCGCATCACTTGTCCCAGGAAAGTTATACCCAACAATAGCCATTAAAGTCAGCAACAGACAAAATTATGATCTGGTTAGTTGTGGATTAGCTATTGTCTTAAATATGCCATCAAGAAAGTATCAAGAAGGGCATGTACAGGATTGTAGCCTTAAAGAATAGCACTGAAATGCCCGTGAACTAGCCAACTAATCTCCCACTGTTTCAGCACAGTGCTAAGTAACTAACAGGAGCAGGCTGGGCTAATACTGAGCTGCTCTTAGAGATGAATGTTAAACAGGTCGTTTCTGGATAAATAGTCATTCATTCAGTGGGCCAATCTTGCCTTTGAAAAAGATACATCCTCTGTCTTGCAACTTCTCACCTTTCATCATGTCATTTGAAATGTGATCGCAGTACTGTACAGGCAAATATTGGCATACTGCCGTTGTGAATTTCCTCATGGACCCCTTTTAAACTGGGATCTACTGTGATTTTATTGGGAGTAACAGGAATTTTTCACGGGATTCGGAGCAGCAAGAATAGGGACTTTCTCTTTCATCTCTTTGCCCTTTAGTCCCTCTTCCTTTCACCTCTCTCTCTCTCTCTCTCTCTCTCTCTCTCTCTCTCTCTCTCTCTCTCTCTCTCTCTCTCTCTCTCTCTCTCTCTCTCTCTCTCTCTCTCTCTCTCTCTCTCTCTCTCTCTCTTTCCTTTGTCTTCCCTCCACAATCTGCCACCTAATCATTACTTTTCCTCACATCGATTCATGTCATACAACTTGACCACAAAAGGAGAGCAGGGGGGAGGAGGGAGGGGAAGCATTAGGGTCGGGTGGCTCATGTTCAATACAGAAGTTGTAATTTAATCTGTGGAGGTAAGGGATCCATGAGCATGTTCGCCCATACACAGGATCAGGGAGGTAGCTCTCTTATGGAAGGCAATAAAGAATGAAGACTGAGCAGTGGTCAGAGTCACAGCCAGAGAACTTTTTTTCCCTACTTGTCATTAGTATCATTAATCGGTTATGGGAGGGACTATTCTATTGATGAAATGAAAAGGCTTACTACTCAGTACACAACATTGCGCTCTAATAAAGGTCTGGGTAAAATGTAACATGAATTACATTCATTCATTCTCTAAACCCCCCTAATCCAACTCAGATTTGCAAAGGCTGTAGCTTGTTCCATCAGGAATTAGGCAGAAAGTATGAAAATGCTGTAGAGAAATCACCAGTTCATCGCAGGGCCAACAGGTACAAACATTAGAGGCCTATGGGAACCTACGGATTATTTAGTGTCTTCGTATTTTCCCAATGAGCAAAGTACTAAACCCCCATGCTGCCCTTGGCTTAATAAAGATGTCTTGTTTTACTCTAAAATATAGCTCTCAGAGCAGTGTGTCTACCCTCTGTTCTAAACATATATTCTAATTTAGCAGCACTGGACTGCAGTCATTAACAAAAGATGTACATAGCATAATGATCACTTCCCTTAAAAATCCTTTTCGGTAAATGGCTTTACTGAGGTATGAGGATCTAATCGTTATAGCCTCAGTGAAGGACAAAAGATGTTCTTCTGTATGTCTGTATGTCTCCAGTGCCTGACTAACGGAGGTGGGGTGGGTGGGCAGTTGTCATAAGCTCAAAATGTCTGTAATGAAAGAATATTACCTCAAACATCATGAGTCATCATCTGACCAAGAAATATATTAGGTAAATCTATGAATAACACTGAGCTGCCAGATGTCTGTGAATGTTCTCATTCATCCAGGTCATGGTTATTCAAAGGAGTTGAATCAAGTGCAACTGGACCTGGTATATATCCGTGAAGACGTTTCACCTCTCATCCAAGAGGCTTCCTCAGTTCATGCCTTTCTGATTAGACGAAGCTTGTGTGGATATGAAGGAGTTTGGAAAGATACGAAAGAGGTAGGTTATCAACGGCTTTAAAGGTGAGGACTAGGATCTTGAAGTCAATACATTATTTAACATGGCACAGTGGTTAGTGCTGTCGCCTCACAGCAAGAAGGTCCTAGGTTCAAACCACGGGGTTTTCCGAACTTGGGGGGGTCATCCTAGGTCCTTTCTGTGTGGAGTTTGCATGTTCTCCCTGTGTCTGCGTGGGTTTTCTCCGGGTGCTCCGGTTTTCCCCACCATCAAAAAGACATGCATGTTAGGGTTAATACTCCTGTCTGTGCCCCTGATCGAGGCATGGCAAGACAAACTGGAGTTGGTCCCTGGGCACTGCACGGCAGCTGCCCACTGCTCCTAGCTACATAGCTAGGATGGGTGCAATGCAGAGGAAGAATTTCCCCACAGGGATCAATAAAATAAAATAAAAATAAATAAATAACAGGAAGCCAGTGGAGTTGCTGAAGAACAAGAGTGATATGATCTATGGAAGGAGTTGTGGTAATGATATGGGCAGCTGAATTCTGGACCAATTGAAGTTTATGAAGACACTTGAGGGGGAGACCAAAGAGGACAGAATTACAGTAGTCAATACGGGATGTAACCAGGGTGTGAGTGAGTATGGCTGTGCTTTTAGGTGTAAGTGACGGGCGAAGACGATTAACGTTGCGTAGGTGGAAGTATGCAGACCGAATAACATTGTTGATGTGAGCTTCAAAAGATAATGTGCTGTCCAGGATGACACCCAGACTCTTAACCTGAGGTGATGGATTAACTATAGAGTTGTCAGTAGTCAGAGAAAAACTACCAGGTTTGGCCAAAGTAGATTTAGTACCTACTAGGAGGACCTTGGTTTTGTCACTATTAAGTTTGAGGAAGTGGTATGAAAAGTAGACTTAGAGTGGAGGTAGGCTTGGTGGATAGATAAAGCTGGGTGTTATCCGCATAGCAGTAAAATTGAATGCCAAATTTCCTGAAAATGTGGCCAAGAGGTAGTAGGTAAATAATAAATAGGAGGGGTCCCAATACAAAGCCCTGGGGAACACCGGTAGTAACAGGAAAGGACTGTGATCTCAAATTTTTAAGTTGGACAAACTGAGTGTGGCCAAAGAAATATGATCTAAACCAGTCAAGGGGGGTGCCAGTTATTCTAATGGAAGCTAATCTTTCTAGGAGGATGTTATGTGATATGGTATCAAAGGCTGCACTCAGATAAATAAGGACAAGTATGGTTAAGAGCCCAGAGTCAGCTGCCATCAACAGCTCATTAGTGATTTTCACCAAGGCTGTCTCCGTACTGTGCATGGAGCGAAAACCAGACTGGAATTGTTCAAACAGATCGCTGTTAGTCAAGTGAGCGTGTACCTGAGATGTGACTGTTCTTTCAAGTGTTTTAGAAAGAAATGGTAAATTTGAGATTGGGTGAAAACTATTTAAATTGTTGGGGTCTGCACCAGGTTTCTTGAGTTTTTGAAGCTGTTTGGAGAGATGAGGGAACAAGACCAGAGGTAAGGGAGGAATGTATGATATCAGTTAGATAGATAGATAGATAGATAGATAGATAGATAGATAGATAGATAGATAGATAGATAGATAGATAGATAGATAGATAGATAGATAGATAGATAGATAGATAGATAGATAGATAGATAGATAGATAGATAGATAGATAGACAGACAGACAGACAGACAGACAGACAGACAGATAGATAGATAGATAGATAGATAGATAGATAGATAGATAGATAGATAGATAGATAGATAGATAGATAGATAGATAGATAGATAGATAGATAGATAGATAGATAGATAGATAGATAGATAGATAGATAGATAGATAGATAGATAGATAGATAGATAGATAGATAGATAGATAGATAGATAGATAGATAGATAGATAGATAGATAGATAGATAGATAGATAGACAGTTATTAAAGAGGATAGAGAAGGTAGACATGCTTTTACTAAATGAGTAAAGGGGGTGTAACTGACAGGTAGATGATTTGGATTTGCGAATAAGACCAGATATTTCAGCAACAGTTGGGAGTTTAAAACTAGATAGTGAAGAAGAGAGGGGAACATAGAAGGGTGAATAAGATGAACTGTATGCAGTATTGTTTGACAAGGTCAGTTGCTGATCAATATTTTCAATTTTAGCATTAAAAAAGGTCATGAAGGTGTTACACTGAGCAACTGCATACAGGTGAGGTGCAAGAGTGTCTGGTTGCCGTAAAATATTGTTTACCATGGAAAAAAGGGCTCTAGTGTTCTCTTCGCCTGATCTAATTAAATGTGCATAATAAGATGATTTAGCTGTGGACAGAGCCTCCTTATAATGAAGTATGTGCTCGGCATACATGTTTTTATAAACAACAGGCCAGTTTTCGTGTAAAGGTGTTCCGGGCGATGGCCTTAGCTTTAAGCTGGAGTAGTGCAGGTGTAAACCAAGGAGCAGAGTGGGTAAAGGAAACAGATCAGGTTTTTAAAGGAGCAAGATCATTTAAAAGACTATAAAGGCCATCATTCTAATGAGAGACCAGTTCATCTGGGGTGGATAAATTGTCTTTGCTGGAGAGGTTTTTAACTCCCAGGAGCCAAAAACTCAACTTGCACTTGAGAACATTGCCAATCAGCCTGTGTGTAAACCTTCGCCAGATCTGTGCAAAAACACATAAATAAAGCCAAACGTTTTCCAAGCTTGTGTTAAGCAGTTTTTTTCATATCCATTCAGCAAGACTTACTGGCAATATAAAGCTAAACCAGTATCTCATACAATATACAGAATGGAACACAGCAGTTTAATCATTTAAGAACAAGTAAAACAACTAATCTTTCATCATACAAGCATTTGCCCTCAAACTACTCATCATTCACCACTAACATATACACAGGTAGGTTCTTATCCTGCCCCAACACTGCCCATGAGCACAAAGGACAAACACAAACATGCAGTCATACATCCATTTGGTTTTTACCCTGTACTTTGAAGTATCTTCTACATATTTTTGGTGTGTTCTATAATGTATTTGTATATTATATGTCAATATCTTCTATTCTTGTATTCATATTGTATGTATAATTTTATGTATAATTTCAAGTTTAGGACTTTGTATTGCCATTTTATGTACAAAATATGTAATATATGCTATATATGTAAGATTTGACTTAATGGTTAATTAACTGATACAATCCACTAATTAGTGGAATGTAATTAGTGGATATCAGCCAAATGTCTATTAGGTGACTACCTAATAGACAGTTGATATCACCTGCTCCCTATTTAAGAAATCTCATAACCTCAACCATGACACGCAAAGCACAGTGCAATGGTCCATAAACCAGATCATACACTCCAGCCTTACTTGACAACTTTCCCCTCAAGAATATCTATCTATCTATCTATCTATCTATCTATCTATCTATCTATCTATCTATCTATCTATCTATCTATCTATCTATCTATCTATCTATCTATCTATCTATCTATCTATCTATCTATCTATCTATCTATCTATCTATCTATCTATCTATCTATCTATCTATCTATCTATCTATCTATCTTATTCATTCTTAGGTCATTGGCTCTAGCACTCCTAGTCTGTGCCTCCTGGGAAGCACTGGGTTATAATGATGGGTTTTGATGGGGTCAGGTCCATTTGTATGTGGATAAGTGGTTTAGTGTGTTTCTTTCAGTCTACAGAGAAGGTCCTGGGTGAGACAATTTTGATTGGCATGGCGTGCTCTTCAAAAGCTGACAGGAAATGTGAGAGGATTGCTCAACCATAGCTGAGGGCTAAGAGCATGACAATCAGACATGTGTTTAAAAAAACACATGACTGAAACACACACGCACATACTACAAAAACACATGCATACATACACATACCAACACAAATAAAACACACACACACACACTATATGTTTTTCTTTCTCATTGCATGTGCTCAGTTTGCTGGTCACTGAGGTCTTAGAATTACTAATACAGAGGAAAATTCCCCATGGCCAGCTGCCAAGCCTCAGTCACACTTCTTCATATCGCAAGCTGAGAACTCTCTTGAGTCTAAGATGTTTCAGAAAGAAGGACAAAGAGGATTTATGTTTATGTAAAAAGGAAATATATCTGCTTGTGGAAAGAAAATGTAGTCACTCTGCTTGAAGAGTACAGGTTCTACTACTACACAGCTGAGTTGAGATTGGATATGAATGAGGTGTAAATACGGACACAAACAGAGGACATAAGTTTAGTGGCATACAAACACAAAAAGGGTCATTTACACCACATATGCCCCCCCCACCCCCCGGCGAACTATTGGAAGCCCCAAATTTGACATAAGCAATGCCACGCTTCAAAAGGGCAGGCTGCCATGTATGTATACAAATGGAAAACACTATCTTTTTTTGGGATATTTTTTTTCCCGCATGGTTGGCTCTGCCTGCCACAAATGCACTGTCTACTACACCGTGACCTTTTGCATGTACAAAGAAAAATTGACAGACTGACAGACGGACAGGCATTTACGAATTTAAACATTTTTTGCACATACTCACCCAAACACTGACTTTCACCAAATAAATACACTTTTACTAATTTCTCTTATAGGCAGATGCAGAAACCTGCACATATTTTAATAATTGTAATCTATTGTTCACAGAAGTTGAGTTTGTATTGTGCAGCACAACTTGCATTGAATTTGAACTATACAGTACAGGGAATTGAGTTCAAAATGTATCGTAGCTGAATTAAATGAAGAGTAGGTGAGAAGGTGTAGGAAAAAATAAGTGTATACTTCCCCCCACTCCTTTTCCAACATGTAACAAATAATTTGATGCATACAGAGATTTGTTTGCTGAATTTGATGTGTGTATTTGTTGATCACTTCAGAATATTGGCAATGGCTTATCTGTATGTTATATCCTGCTTATTTACATGTTCGAAATAAATCATCATCATCATCATCATAATTATAACAAAAGACACTAATAGGCTTGAAGCATGGTTGTTCTATACTTCAAAGGATACATGCTTTAAAAAAACTTTATCATCAGTCAATCAAGTTGCATTTTATATTGCGCTTTTCTAGTGGCAATAGCCACTCAAAGCGCTTCACAATTAATTCTCACACACACACACACACACACACACACACACACACACACACACACACACACACATCCTCTCTAATATCTTACCAATACCACAATGAGAAAGATCTTTTGATTTTACTATGGCAAGCAGGTGTCAACAACTTTGAATGGAGACTTATAATGACAGTTAGAATGAACCGTAGCTCGACTTAACTGTGCAAGTAAACGCAGTCATTGAGGCTTACAACTGGTCTACCCTCCTGATAAGACAATTTCCATCTGCTTTTGTAACCAACTTCCTTTTAATAACTTCAATTAATTCAATGAATCATTTTGTAAACACTGTTACCACTTATAAATTGAATTTATAAGTTGAAGATCTTTTTCCATATCCTTATTTGAATCAGCGTCAACATTTATTTTTGTAATGTCTTGTCGCTATAGTAAAAAGGATATTTCGACTGAAAGTGATAGTTGGAGATTAGTAACGTGTAATATGGCATATCATGCAACAGTGTAAGGACCATCATTCCCCCCCCCTTTTTCTCCCCAATTTTTTACTTGGCCAATTACTCTACTCTTCACATCCAGCTTCCCACCCGCAGACACAGCCAATTGTGCCTGTAGAGACACCCGACCAAGCCGAAGGTAACATGGGGATTCGAACCGCCAACCCTTGTGTTGGTAGGCAACGAAATAGACCGCTAGACTACCCTGGTGCCTGTATAAGAACCATCATATTATAGACTGAGATATTAGTGATGTCATAGGTCAAAGGGCACTCCCAGAGAAACCTGTTTACCTAGCTATGACTGTGACAGTTTAGATAAATTAAAAGTCTAAATGTTACAATAAAAATTGTCTTGTTTTCAGACCAACTGCCATTAGATATACTGTAGATAGGGATTGGTGCATTGTTGTAATTTTATTCCTTACTAGGATGGTAGTATTTTCGTGGTGGCATTAGGCAGCTATGGGGGACCATTTAAAGCAAAGGACATTAGGAGGCAAAGCAATTACGGCTGATTGTGTTTATAGAGAGACTGTGCAGCAATTCATTAATCTCCATGGCTAAATATCACCAGCAAGGTGTCCGTCTCCTAAATCTGGCAAACACACAGGCCCATTCAGTGTGTGGGTGTCAGTGGATGCACATACACAATGGCACATGCACACATATGTTACTACTCTTTAAGACCTACTGACTTACACTTTTTTGGGGGGGCTGGATTATTTTCCCCCCTTTTTCTACCCAAATGTACCCGGCCAAGTATCCCACTCTTCTGAGCCGTCCCAGTCCCTGTTCCACCCTCCACCCCTTTGACAATCCGGGGAGGGCTGCACACTACCACATGCCTCCTCCGATACATGTGGAGTCGCCAGCCGCTTCTTTTAACCTGACAGTGAGGAGTTTCACCAGGAGGACGTAGCGCGTGAGGGGATCACGCTATTCCCCCTACCCCCTGAACAGGTGCCCCAACCTACCAGAAGACGCGCCAGTGCAGCGACCAGGACACATACCCACATCCGCTTTCCCACCCACTGACACGGCCAATTGTGTCTGTAGGAATGCCCAACCAAGCCGGAGGTAACACGGGGATTCGAACCGACGATCCCCGTGTTGGTAGGCAACGGAATGGACCGCTACACCACCCTGACGCCCAACTGACTTAGACTTCAACCTGAAAAATCATTAAACCTGATGCTTCTCTGGTCACATTCTATGAACCTACGTAACTCTGATGATATCCCACTATACCATGCAGAAAATACATAAACTCAAATAATATTTGCAAAGACTGTTGGTCCCTTTCTGTTTGTTGTACTGCATGCCTGTTTGTCTTAAAATTCAGTCTGTCAGTGTTGCTCTGTCTGAGAGTGCCCATCTTCCCTTGTCTCTCTCTTTCTGTCTCTCTCCCTATATCTCTCATACACATTATATACATACAAGAACAGATTATGAGATCAGTCACTGAACAGACATACTAATAGCCATGTTCCCTTTGAGAAAGACAGCGACAGCTTCTTGTGAGACCTTCCATGATAGAGGGAGTGATAAGGAGAGGGAGGCTGAGATGGAGAACCAGAGTAGAGTCAGACTCATAAATCTTTGCTGGTTTTTACTCAAGACTTATCCATAATGAATGACTTGTCCTGTTCATGTTATATTTATGAAATGAAGAAAATGGGGCACATCCTTCACTACATTTTCCAAAGGCCTAGGCTGTGCGTTCATTGGGTCTTTCGTGACCATTGCTCAAGTGAAATTTCTTTTCTGCCTGTCAGGATGCATGACACTGGGTGAATGTAACCCTGTGGGATTATAAGACAGTCTTTTGTGAACCTGACAGTTTGCACTTCAAGGTTCTCTTGAATCATCACCATTGTCCTTGTTACTGCTCCCCTGCAATACACTCTGGATGATTTTTCAATCTTTTTTGCCATATCAAGTCCCCTCATCTCTTTTACTACTGATTTCAAGTAATTACATCATAATAAGTCATAAAATGCTTTCAACAAACAATGACATCGGTGAAAATGTTTTGTTTTATCTGCCCTGTTTTAAAATATAAAGTAGTCCCGTCAATTCAACTTTTATTTGTGTAGCCCTAAAACATATTTCAGTCCCAAGAAGCTTTGCAATCACACTACAGTCTCTAAAGCAAAAAAAAAATAGAACAGGCACTGGTGCACAACATTCTCTATCCTTACAGAAAACTCCACAGGAAAAAAATCTATCAGGAAAAGAAATGGGAGAAGCCTCGGGAAGATCATCAGAGGAGGGATCCCTCTTCTAGGACAGATAGGCATGCCATGAGTAGACAGAGTAGATAGCGAAATAGCAGTAAAATTGCTGTTCTTGGTATATCAATGCTACTTATGGGCTGCTGTCTGTGAAGCCAGTCACTACGACTGAAACAACATCGGACCCCCCTGGCGACACATCTCTTTTCTGCACCATCCGCTCTGTGCGAGGGCTTCTGTCGCTGTGGCTTTTAAGTGGTTAGTGGTGAGGTGTCTATAAGTGATTGCTGCGCTACTGTGAGTGGGGCGGGGGGAATCAATGCCAAATTCATTATGGTCACTTAAGAACTGCATTACAAAGATGTAGCAAGCCAATTACATAGATGCATGGGAATTTAAAAAAAAAAGTGAAAACTTGATGACTATTATAAGCAGCAGTTTATCAATTGACTACACTATAGCATGTTGGCTACATTTCAATTAGCCTCCACTACACGGAAATGCTGTTCTTATATAGTGTACGAAGATGGATTTCATGAATTCTCTATAACATGGAGTCTTCAGTCCAATTAACCCTCTATTTAGCTTATTGATACATCGCCGTAAGTGACCAATCATACTTTGCTGATGTATTACCATATCAATACTGTATTAATTAACTCCATTTCCTCCTGCCTTACCTGTTCAGCTGCCTCAGGGTCCAGGTGGGTGTCCAGGAGGGGGACGGTAAACTGAATCTTCCTCGGGCTCCCTGTTTCCATGGTGGCACTGTCCCTCAACAGCCGGAGAAAGCGAGAGAAGTAGAGGACAAGAGAAGGTGAGGAGGAGGGTCCGGAGGAGAGTAGAGCACTGGGGAGAGGAATCCGTTGGGAAAAGAAGGAAGAGAGGATACTGGGCTCAGTGAGGTGTCTGAAGCCTGGGAAAAAAGGGAAAATTCTGGTAATCCCACTTAGAAAAAAAATGTATTAGTTTGTATCTGTCTGTGTTCTCTTCTTTTCCCTTTTCTTTAATATTGCTTTATATTAACTATATTTCCTTTGACTATCCTCTGCTGACGCTTTCTATGTTTGAATATCATCAGCATCTACTACATTAACAATCTCCGTATTCAAAATCCAGTCTCTCCCCCTCTGTCTGTCAGCCGCTTCTCAATGCTGCAGCAAGGGCAATCTGTGCTCACAACACCTCTGTGTGTGTGTGTGTGTCGCTCTCTCTCTCTCTTTCTCTCTCTCTCTCTCTCTCTCTCTCTCTCTCTCTCTCTCTCTCTCTCTCTCTCTCTCTCTCTCTCTCTCTCTCTCTCTCTCTCTCTCTCTCTCTCTCTCTCTCTCTCTCTCTCTCTCTCTCTCTCTCTCTCTCTCTCTCTCTCTCTGTGACTCTCTCCCTGTCTCATTCGCCAATCCCACCTTCCTCTAAGACTAAGTCCCGCCTTCTTCTCGCAGGTTCTCTCTTTCTATTGGCTGTCTGCCATGGTGGGGGGGCTAAGTGGTGCTTGGTTGGCAAAAAAATGTCCCCCATGTCTAGTTGCAAAACAATAAATGAATCAATAAAAGCACAATGAAATTAATGTGGAAAGGAGGAATCTAACAATAAATTGAAAACATATTTAGTCTGTAAATTAATACAGAATATAAATGTGTGCAATATAATTTTAGTGCTTTATTTCTATTCATTTTTTATTTATTCATTCATTTATTTATTCACTGTGTATTTTGGATTTGTTTGATATTAGCCTAACTGTATTTTCATATTTTTTCCATATTTACAAAAGCAATAGTGTCTTATAACTCATGCCAACTCAGCTTTGAAACACAAAAAGCTGGGTGTGTTATAGGCTTTTACAATGCAAGGATAAAAGATAGCGAACAAGACCTAGCTAAGGAATGTTCTGGGAAATGTGTTTGATTCAGTTCCAGTGATCGTGTCAGTTAAAGTTTGACAAACACAACAATAATTGATGGTGTTGTCAAGAACAATCTTCCTGGTTGTTTTAGTGTTAACAAATCAGACATTGTTTACCATACCACATAGCTTTGACATGTAAGTGCATTATGTGCGCTAAACCGTTTTCGTGGCACTATTATGCATTACTGTCTTTGATGATCCCAGTACAGAGCAAAGTTTTTTGTTTTTTTGTTTTTTTTTGTTTAAATCTGTTAATTATCATTTTGAAATACACCTGTGCATCTCCACAGAATTGTTGTTCTGTACATTTTTTTTGCAACTTTAGCAAATATTCTTATATTAAAATCAGTACAGCAATTTTGATGGTCAGTAAACAGAAGATGCTAGCTAGTTATGGTAACGTTGGAATCTAGAGAAGGAGGCAGTCATGCTGGTCATGTTGACACAGACAATGGAATTTGCTAGATCCATTGTGTGTGTGCGTGTGTGTGCATGTGTGTGTGTGTAAAGCATTCCCCCCCCCCCAGAAACCATCAATGGTGTTGATAAAAGTACTCAACAAATGAGGAACGGAATATTAACATAGATGTAGGGGGAAAAAAACTTCAATACATTTCAGTACAAGCTTGTTTCATGCGTCACACACTCATTAGCTGCCAATGTGAATAAATAACAAAGAAAAAACACAGTCAATAAATACTACATTGCCCCGTGTCACGCCCCTAGTTACGGTGGACAGCAACCAATGAGAGGATAGGGAACATTTTAAAAATTACAACCAATGGGGTAGGTAGTTACGATGCACAGCAACCAATGGGGGGAGAGAAAACATTACAACCAATGGGGTAGGGGTTGGGGCTTGTTTTGAAAAAGCAAGGATTTAAAGGGCCGGGGCACTGTTGAATAAACATATATTTAAAATATAGCAAGATAACATCAAATGGGGTACTTTACGTATATCATATAGTGGAGTGGTGCTGGGGCACAGTTGGAAGGGCAGACAGTTAAAATATAAAAATATAACATCTAATAAATGTCAGATGTGTATCATTTAATGGAGGGGAGAAATAATAATAAAGACATTGGTTTACTTTTAATTGCAAAGCAGATGTTTTTTTTCTGTGTCTACAGCTGGTGGCCAATTCATTTCTGCTGTTCAAGGTGGACTTATCAGGCTTGCAAAGAATAAAATATTTCTCTGCCAAGCATAGGTTACATCGTATGCTGTTAATTGAATATGCATTGTTCTTTGTGAGGATTTTCCATGAAATAGAGTTAACTAATAGCCTTGTCTACCAATGACCAAATGTGGCAGCTTAAGCTACTCATATGGGCGTTAAACCTAATTTTAAAAGGACCCTCTGTTAGTCCAATGTAAGTGTTCACTTTGCAGTTGTCTTCTCTTGTCACTGATGCCTGGTAAATGACTCCATCTGTCTGGAATTTTCCTTCAAGAGGGCACGATGCCTTAGCATGGCAGTTGCAGTTGGTGGTGTTTGTGTTGAGGGGGTATGTGCCTTGGTAATGATGCTTTTGTTGTGGGGAGGAAATAACCTGCTGAACATTTGGCATGCAGCTGTAGCTAATTTTGACTGTGTTCCTACTGAATAATTTTCTTAATTGATGGTCTGGGGTAAAGCACTCATCCAAAAGCTTGAAAAATAGTTTTCCAATAGTAGAGGCCACTGTGTCACTCGCTGTAGGTAGGATTATACCAGGTAATGTTTCGCCTTCTGCTGCTGCATTTTTTAAATTTTTATTTATCTATTTATTGGCTGGCTGTCGCTAATTGATGGTGGGTTGTATTTAAGCTTCATTAAAGATAGCTTCACTAGATGATAAAACATGAGAGTCTCTTATTTATGCTCACTTGGATATTTTTCAAGATAGAGGGCAGATGATTGCTTTCTTTGTGCCCTCTTGAAGGAAAATGCCATACAGAGGGAATCATCTGCCAGGCATCAGTGACAAGAGAAGACAACTGCAAAGTGGACACTTACATTTTACTAACAGAAGGCCCTTTTAAAATTGGGTTTAACGACGATATGAGTAGCTTCAGGAATGAGCATTCAAGAAATGCAACAGCCTTAAACTGCCACATTTGATCATTGGTAGACAAGAATATTAGTTACTCTATTTCATGGAAAATCCTCACGAAGAACAATGCATATTCCATTAACAGCAAAAGATGTAACCTATGCTTGGCAAGTTGACAGAGAAATATTTTATTATTTGCAAGCCTGATAATGTCCACCTTGAACAGTAGAAATTAATTGGCCACCAGCTACAGACAGGTAAAATATCTGCTTTGCAATTACAAGTAAACCAATGTCTTTACTACCCCCCCCATTAGATCAATCAACGAATCAAGTTGTGATGATACACATATGACATTTATTGGATGTTATTATATTTTTAACTGTCTGCCCTTCCAACTGTGCCCCAGCACCACTCCACTATATGATATACGTAAAGTACCCCATTTGATGTTATCTTGTTAGGGATAGGCTCCAGCATGCCCGCGACCCTAAGAGCAGGATAAGCGGTTCGGATAACTGATGTACAAACATCCTGCTTATTCTGCAAATATTATTTACAACGACTGTCCACAGGGTCCCTTGCTGGTACACCAATTGGAGCTGGTGGTGGTGTGGAAATTACATCCAACCAAGCTATCCACCATTCTTTTTTTCTTTTTCTTTTATTTGAGAAACTGACTTCTCCATTGACTCACATTAAAATCACACAGCATGTAGTTCTGAAGACTTCGAAAGACTGGAACTACCATTACATCTGGGAGTAATGAGTCAGACTTAGTGGGTGGACCAACATTGTGAAGGGAAAATATATACCGTTCAGCCAAAACATTAAACCCACCTGCCTAATATTGTGTAGGTCCCCCTCTTACCACCAAAACAGCTGTGACCCATCAAGGCATAGACTCCACAAGACCTCTGAAGGTGTCCTCAGCTATCTGGCACCAAGACGTTAGCAGCAGATCCTTTAAGTGCTGTAAGTTGTGAGATGGAGCCTCCATGGATCAGACTTGTATGTCCAGCACATCCCACAGATGCTCAATCAGATTGAGATCTTGGGGACCGAGGCAAAACTTGGAGTTTTTCTCATATTACTTAAATCATTCCTGAACAATTTTTGCAGTGTGACAGGTCGTATCATCCTGCTGAAAGAGGCCACTGCCATCAGGGAATCATGTTGCCATGAAGGGGTGTACCTGGTCTGCAACAATGTTTAGGTAGGTGGTACATGTCAAAATAACATCCACATGAATACCAGGACCCAATGTTTCCCAGCAGAACATTGCCCAGAGCATCAAACTGCCTCCGCAGGCTTCCCTTCTTCCCACAGTGCATCCTGGTGCCATCTCTCCCCGAGGTAATTAACGCACACGTACCTGGCTGTCCACATGATGTAAAAGAAAATGTGATTCATCAGACTAGGCTTCCTTCTTCCATTGCGCCATGGTCCAGTTCTGATGCTCACGTGCTCATTTTAGGCACTTTCGGTGGTGGACAGGGGTCAGCATGGGCACTCTGACCGGTCTGCTGCTACGTAGTCTCATACGCAGCAAGCTGCGATGCACTGTGTTCTGACACCTGTCTATCGTAGCCAGTGTTAATTTTTTGCAATTTGAGCTACAGTAGCTTTACTGTGGGATTGGACCAGACAGGCTAGCCTTCATACACATCAATGAGACTTGGGCGCCCATGACACTGTCGCTGGTTCACTGGTTGTCCTTCTTTGTACCACTTTTGGTAGGGACTGACCAATGCATACTGGGGAACACCCCACAAGACCCTTCGTTTTGGAGGTGCTGTGACCCATTCATCTAGCCATCACAATTTGACCCTTGTCAAAGTCTATCAGATCCTTACACTTGCCCATTTTTCCTGCTTCCAACAATTTAACTTCAAGAACTGACTGTTCACTTGCTGCCCAATATATCCCACCCCTTGACCGGTTGTCATGAGATAATCAATGTTATTCACTTACCTGTAGGTGGTTTTAACGTTTTGGCTGAACGGTGTATTTTTTTTTCTTCTTCTTTCAGCTTTTCCCCTGTTTTTCAGGGGTCGCCACAGCAGATTTTACAGTTTCCATCAGGACCCTGTGAGGGCACAGCACCAATGCTGGCCATTGTTAATGCGGGCGTTGACCAATCTGTTATGGTCTTGTCAAGCTGCATACTGACTTGGCAAGAGCTATAAAAAAAATATTTATGGAGAAAATAAATGAATGCATTTGTAGAAAATGTTAAAAATTAATAAAAAATGAAAGAAGAAGAACAAAGCGCTGAGTTAAAGATTCAGCACAGCTAAACAGTTCATTAGCTACTCTAGCATCATTGTCTTGATTAGCTGCATCGCCCAGTCCACCATAGTTTACTGGTTAGCCAGTTAGTGTAACCGGTTATTTTCTTGCCCGGTGCGGGATTCGACACGAGGTGTACTGCACCACAAGGCGACATCACTAACCGCTCGGCTAAAGGGTCAGATCCGTTAGCTAGGGGCTAACGTGTCTTATTAGTAGTTTACACTAGCATGTTTGACGCTAGCCAATTAACCAGTAACAACTAATGTTTTCCTGAAAAACATTCAGAATACATTAACGGCAAAACAATATCAAAGAAGTCATTTGGTTAAAATTATGTGTTAAAATGTTTGACCGGAACAATTTAGTTGTCGACTTACCGTCTAGAACTTCAGCCAAAAGTGACAAGCGTATGTGTGCGTGTGCCCCGAACACGCGCACAAACGCGCGCGTTTATATATAGAATTATGTAATTCAATGACGCATAGAACTTTTGAGTCACAGAGTCAATAAAATACAAGGTTTATTTATGGGAAGTGTTCTTTGGCGTCCATTTAAATCCAGAATGAAGGTACAAGCTGGGAAAATATCAAATGGAGCTTCATTTGCGTCGTTAAGCCTCAGTTGTCCAGGCCAGCTAAGTCTAATGATTTTCTCAGCCTGAATCGAGACACCAGCGGATTTAAGTCTCAAAATGCCCTGTATTCCTATTTTTGTTGTTGTTGTTGTTGTTGTTGTTTGTATCATCATTCAACTAAAACCCTGTCAATTCTATTTTCTTAATTATAAACTGCTGACAAAGGCTTCGAATTACCTTCTAACTCGAAGCACCCAAATGCAAAGTTTAAATCTGACATTTGAAAGGGCATCATTGTTTTCAAAATGACAAAACAGCTTGACCCAGCCAACAGACCATCTTTTTTATTTTAAGGTTCAACAGCGATAATTAAAAGTAAAAAACAAACAAAACAAAAAACAAAAAACGAAACGTGCATTTAAAGAAAACACACACTTCAATTCTGTTGGTGTTCTCTTTAATTAATTAAGCTGGGGTTGCGTTGCAGGGAAGCTGCCTTGCTGTAGCAGCAGTAGGAACAGACGCGTTGTCTATCTGCTTAATTCCGGGGAGCTTCTGTCACGGTGGCTTTTATAATTATCTCATCTTCCCACGCACTCTCTCCTTAATGTTTTCTCTCACTCACCAATCAATGGGGGGAATTGTGTCTTCTGTTGAGCGATTGTTTGAGTGCTTTTGAAACGGGAGAAAACGTTTCGATTCCAACTGGTTGAACTGCTATTCCTCCCCCCATTCACAGGACCAAGTAAGGACGTTCTTATCAACCCCCGCTGAACTGTTATAAAGCCTGGCAGCGACACCTAGTGGCATAACATGGGCTTTGTTCGGACTGCCAGCCCAAATCCGTTTTTTTTTTGTGGCATATCCAGATTGTATCCAGATTGATTTTAGAAAGTCTGAACAGCAAAAAAAAACCAAAACAAAAAAAATACTATTTTTGGTAAATGGGATGTAAAACACATTTGGAGGTGGTTTGAGATGCGAGTCCAATCAGAGCTCTACAGATGCGTCTCAGTCTGGACATCTGGCCGCCCAGATCGGTTTTCAAATTGTCTTTTGCGTCACTCGCACAAGCCCGCCACGACTGCAGCACGCAACATCGTAATATGTATCAGCCTCCTCCGTCACTGAGTTTGTCTAGTGCGACAGAGGAGTTATGCACCGCGACTTCACAGCGCGATGGATCTCCATTTCTCATGCTTCCGCGTTGGTAAACTGCGTCACCAGTTGTTACGTATTTGTTACACATGCCTTCGTGGTTACCACAGCAACCCATACAGATAGGTCGGTAATGTCTGGACACACAAATCTGATCTTATCATTTGCAAATAACTATGCGGACAGTCTGTCTTAAAGATAAAGACCTGATCTGAGAAACGAATCCGATTTACCTGCAGTCTGAACAAAGCCATGACGTGCCTTCCTCAAATCGGATTTCACATATATTGGGAATAGGAGGTAGCCAGACTTCGTCACCTCTTTGCTTACTTAGTAGCAGCCACACCAGATCTTCTCAAGACAGTCTCCAGACCCTTAAGGCATCCCTTGCTCCATACGTACACCTCACCTTTGGCATCCACACCCCAGAAACCCCCCACACAATGCGTCTTCTGCAAACCCATGCTAGGTCTGCTGTCTACCTGCTGACAACATCGCACAAAGCAGGTGCATTTTCAAATAGCAAGCGAGCTGTGTAATGTCCGTAGACGCCTTGTCTTACTGACATAAGAATAATTCAAGAACGAGCCGACTTCGTAGGTTCTTAACTGTGTAGCTTTTACTAGCGTTCATCCGAGTTACAACCTTCATAACATGCGCGTCTCCAACTTCCTGTATACGTCACACGCACTGCACGTACACCCGTGAGTAGGTCAAGTTAAACACGTGACCTTTCATTCATTACATCTCCCCCTCTAAGATGATTTTCTAACCTGTATATCACCCCCCTTTTCACAAAAAAAATAAAAAATCCCCCACAATACACAAGTCCATACGCCTCACAAATCCAGCCGGATTGCTGGCTTGCTCACCCTGCCAGAGCGAGTAACATATGGTGTGGAAGTTGGCATTTCTGCTGCTCGGGACTCATCCGTGTTTCCATTCTCCCCTGGAGTGACATGGTCAGGATCCCTGCTGACAAAGGTGAGTGTTTTGGGTGTGGCCAACAGGTGGCGCCTGTTCCTTCTGTAATGTTCACCTTGAGCTGTCTCCACTATGTAGGATCTGGGAGTGGAGCTCTGACTGTGAACTACTGCTGGCATTGTCCATGTTTTCTGTCCATCAGGTTTGGTGAGTACTGCGTCACCTGAGTTCAGTGGGCGCAGTGTCCGCACGCCGTTCCTGCGGTTGTAGTAGAAAGCCTGCCTCGATTTGGCTGCGGCGTCAGCGGTTTTGATCAGTTCCTCTTTAGGCCAGGCCGGTTTCAGGTTATGCTGCAATGTGGGTAAGGTGGTTCTGAGTCTCCTACCCATGAGCAATTCCGCTGGACTGGCTCCAGTGGAAGAAGAGGGTGTAGCTCTGTATGTCAACAGGGCGAGGAGAGGGTCTTCCTGCCTTAATATGCTTTTGGCTATCTGAACAGCCCTCTTTGCCTGTCCATTACTCTGGGGGTAGTGTGGGCTTGAAGTCACATGGATGAAATCATAATCCTCACTGAACCTCCTCATCTCTTCTGAAACTAGCTGTGGCCCATTATCGCTAACTACAATTTCAGGGATACCAAAACGTGCAAATGTAGCCTTCAGCCTAGCTACAACCTGACTGCTAGTAGTTGTTGGTAGATTTAGGATCTCCAAAAACCTGGAATAATAGTCAGACACTATCAAGTAGTTTTGCTTTTTGTACTCACACAGGTCTATGCCAACTTTCTGCCATGGTCTGGATGGGAGCTCACTTGACATTAAAGGCTCTTTTCTCTGTGTGTTCTTGTGTTCTCTGCAGAATTGACATTGCTGTATCTTTGTTGTAATGTGCTCTGTCATTTTGGGCCACCACACTGACTGGCTAGCTCTCTCTCTGCACTTAACTATCCCCTGGTGCCCGTCGTGTATTCTGTCTAAGATCACCTCCCTCATCTCTGTGGGAATGACGATACGACTGCCTCTGATGACTAAACCATCTACCTCAGATAACTCCCCTCTCACCTGATAAAAGTCTCTGACCGTCTCCGGCACTTTATCGACATACTCAGGCCAGCCGTGTCTGATGAAGCCCAACACTGTCTGGAGCTGCAGATCCCCATCCGTGCTCTGTTTTATCTCCTGCATCCTTTGAGGTGTGGCAGGCACCTGGCACACGATGGCATCAATGTGCGCTGCAACATCATCATGAGAAGCACCATCTCCGTAGCACTGCTCTGGGCCTCTGGAGAGTGCATCAGCCACAGCTAAAGTTTTGCCTGGTGCGTATTCAGCCACTGCATTGAAACGCATCAGCCTCATTAACAGTCTCTGGCACCTAATGGGCACATTATCCAAGTCTTTGCTGTTCATGAGAGGCACTAGTGGTTTATGATCGGTGACAAGTCTGAAATTGTCAAGCCCAAACAAGTACTTCTCGAACCTTTCACATGCCCAGACGCTGGCTAAGCACTCTTTCTCGATCTGTGCGTACCTTGTCTCTGCGTCACTCAGCCGTCGGGAGCAGTAGGCCACGGGCTTCCAGTGTTCCCCGTGCTGCTGGAGCAGAACGCCTCCCAGCCCGTAGCTGCTGGCATCTGCTGACACCACCGTAGCCTTAGTGACGTCATAAAAGGTGAGTACCGGGGCGGTGGCGAGTGCTGCTTTAAGGTCTTGGAATGCTGTGTTCTGTGCAGGTCCCCACAGCCACTCTGTCGTTGCTTTAAGCAGTCCATAAAGCGGCTGACCTACAGTGGACAGCTCTGGGACGTATTTTGCCAAATAGTTCACCATCCCGAGGAACCTCTTGAGTTCCGTCACGTTCTGGGGCTGAGGAAAGTTCTCTATTCCGGCCACTTTGTCCGGGTCAGGTCTGATGCCTGCCTCGTTGATGATATGACCAAGGAAGCGGACTTGTTTCTGTTTGAACTTGCATTTCGCTTGGTTCAGTTTGAGACCTGCTGTTTCAATGACCCCCAGCGCCTCTGCTAGGCGCCGGTCATGGATTTCCTCAGTCTCTCCATGTATAAGGATGTCATCCATGTACACCTCTGTGCCCTCTAGCCCGGTCAGAGTTTCCGCCATCTTTCTCTGGAAAATCTCTGGAGCACTCGTTATACCAAATGGAAGGCGGCAGAAAGCATACCTCCCAAATTGGGTGATGAAAGTGGTGAGCCCCCTGCTGTCTTCATGCAAGGGGATCTGGTAAAACCCACTTGCTGCATCCAACGTTGTGAAGAACTTTGACCCTGCGAGCCTTGGCATTATTTCCTCCATAGTGGGCAGCACGTATTTCTCACGTTTCACCGCTCGATTCAGCCTCCTGAGGTCAGCGCAGCAGCGAACCTCTTTCTTGTTCGGTTTCAGCACCGGCACCATAGCGGCGCACCATTCTGTGGGCTGAGTCACTTTTTCAATAATGCCCTCATTTTCCATGCGCTGCAGTTCTTTCTTAACCAGTGGTACAAGTGGCAGTGGTATCCGTCTGGCTGTATGCACCGCGTATGGCTGGGCACCCTCCACCAGAGCTATTTTCACTGGGTCTGTTTTCAGCAGTCCACTTGAACCGAAAACTCCACTGACCTCATTCATCCGCTTCACTAGACCCATCTCCACTGCCTCTGGACGACTCAGCAGACAGCTGCCTCTCCCCTTGATCACATACACTGGAAAGGAGTATTGTTTCTCCTTGTATTTGGTTGTGGCTTGAAACTGTCCTATGCAGCTGATGTTTCCACCTGGGCTTATGAAGCATGTGTCAGGAGGTCCCAGTTTTATGTTTGGCTTCAGCTTTTTAAATGTCCCTTGGTTGATAACAGTAGCGTCAGCCCCCGTGTCAATTTTAAAGGTTATTGGTACATCACTTATTGTTAAACTAACAGTCCAATCTTCCTGACTGCTCTCTTTGCCAACTTCTCCCAGAAAGTACAGCTGTTTAACCTCTTCAGTGACTTCTCTCACCGCTTTAGAGTGACATACACGCTCCCAATGTCCCTTTTTATGACACTTGTTGCACTTACTGTTCGTTGCAGGACACTTCCGCTCATCGGTGTGCTGCGTCTTGCCGCACCTCCCGCATTCATCTACTTTGTTTGTTGCCGGACTGCCGCCACCATGACGCTGTCCGCCCTTTTTGTTTTGGCGTTCGTCCCGCCATCGGACAACATTGACGTTAGCCAGCAGGGCCTCTGGTTGGTTAGCTTGGAGGCTGAGCTGCTTTGTTATTGCCTCCGCCTGGCGCACTTGTTCAATGACTTTCACCAGAGTAAGGTCCGCTGTGAGCTGGAACTGACGGGAGAGCCCCTTATCTTTTATGCCCACTACCAGACGATCTCTGATATGTTCATCCCTCTTGTCCCCAAACTCACAGTGTTCAGACAGCTCATACAATGTCCGGATGTACATCTCCGCTGTCTCTCCTGGCTGCTGGCTACGTTGATAGAAGCACGCCCTCTCATGTATGATGTTACGGCGGGGAATAAAGTAGTCGTCGAACTTTTTCAGTACGATATCATAGTCCACTTTATCACCCTCCGCCGCGAAGTCAAACGAGCTGAATATCTTTTCAGCCTCGCTGCCCATTGCATAAATCAGCGAACTCACTTGAATCTCCCCGTCGTCTTTATCCAGCTTTGTCGCGAGCCTGAAGCGCGAAAACCGTTGTCTCCACTCCGGCCATTCAACGGGGCAGTCAAACTTGAATTCACTCGGCGGATTAAACTTCGGCATGACCGCTCGTGTTCAGATACACAGACTATTCTGACACCATGTAATGTCCGTAGACGCCTTGTCTTACTGACATAAGAATAATTCAAGAACGAGCCGACTTCGTAGGTTCTTAACTGTGTAGCTTTTACTAGCGTTCATCCGAGTTACAACCTTCATAACATGCGCGTCTCCAACTTCCTGTATACGTCACACGCACTGCACGTACACCCGTGAGTAGGTCAAGTTAAACACGTGACCTTTCATTCATTACAAGCTGGCCAGTTAAATTTTTGGATGTATGTATAAAAGTATGAGTCTGATACTTTATCCAGATAAATAAACATGAAAAGGTCAAAGGAGCCCGGTGCACGGGGGAGACGGAGGAGGAAAGATGGGCTGCAGGGGGCAAACGTGTCAGTTCTGACAAATGGTGATAGCTGAAAATGTTAACGTTTTATTAAAATTAGATTAAATGCGATTTTTAATATTCCATTCTATTCCATTATCCAAGCCGCTTATCATCTGTATGGAAACTGGATTACAATGTCTGATAGAATATAGCAAACAAGATATAAAAATTAATAAAGCAAATAGACAGTATTAAACATAGCACAGCTCAAAATTACAGTACAAGCTATGTCAAATATAAATATATCTAACATATGAAGCATATATATAAAATATGTATCTCTGTATGTATGCCGGGTACATTTTTGTGTGACCATGATCATCTCGCCCTCTTCAAACCTACTTCACCCACTTGCAATAGATGCACAGATTTATATTCAATATTGACATTGCCACCTGTAGATAATGAATAAAAAAAAAGAGCCACAGCAATTTCCTGGAACCAATTTATTGATTCAGACGCCAAACGGCAAATTATAATACTGAAATAGATTTACTAAACAGTAAAGTACAACCATGGGAGTTGTGTTAGGATAATTATCATAATAAGAAACTACCTGCAGTGTGTAATCACACTTTCTCATGTGAGAAAAATACAGGTCATCAGATGAACTCAGCCTGAGCAGCGTAGCACAGTGATTCAATGTTAGCCTATATGAGCTTCATCATAACTACCGTTTTCCAGAAGGAACAACAGCCGACTTAATGTTTTGTCTCAATAACGTCAATGTAATCTAGCCTTAAATCTAAAAAAAAATGATAAATATGAAGTCTCACTTATCTAGCCAACCCCACTGGTAATACATGAGTAAAAATTAAGTACAAAAGTTAGATTATATTCTTTATACAAACTATTATACATTTATTGCTGAATTTTTTCTTTAAAAATAAACTATACATTCTTACAAACGACATTTATGAGTACAGACTGAATTATGAAAATGTAACTTGGTTCCAATAGCTGTTTTTATCTATTTGGTCTCAGGACTCTTTGCTAAAAAAAGGTATTAATTAAGATTAAATACAGACAGAATAATACTGGTGCAGTTGATTAACTGATTTCTACTGTTAGGGAAATATGACACCATCAGACAAAAACCCCAGCACTATCTGTTTTCTATAGGCCTCTGTTTTTTGTTTTGTTTTTTTGGCCGGTGTCAGTATAACAGGACAGTGTGACCAGCATATTGGCACATTCTGAAAAATTCCCAACATGAAACAAAAACAAGCAATCATACGTTTCAGAAGTACAGGCTCCACAACCAAACCGAACAGAAAATACTTTAATAAAAAAAAAACTGATTCAATAAAGAAATCAAATAAATATAATCAGAATCACATAACAGTGTCTAAAAGGAGTCCCAGCTCATATAAGCATAGGAAGAAAGTAGGCAATATTGGAATCAAAATGATGACATATAGATAAGACTAGCAGCTAGGTAGTTAGCTGATCAACCAATTAATTAATTGGAAGACACCACCATGTCGAGTTCCTTGACTCCCTCCTGGCTGGAGGTCAGGCCGCAGCTGCCCGAGAGCGAACTGTCCGGGTAATGACCAGCAGACCTGGGCGTTGGGGCCGGGGAGCCAGGGGCCTGGGCCAGACCGGGCTTCTTGGGAGGGATGGGTGGAGGGATACCCCTATCTGCCCTGGGGATGGTAGGTGATCTAACCCCCTGAGGAAGAGCCCTCCCGATGACTGGAGATGAGGGGGTTGCCAGATTGCGGTAGTCTGTGCCAAAGGGCGAGTTGTTGGGTGCAGGGAGTTTGGCCCCGTTACTCTGCTGGGCGGTGGTAAAACGAGACAGGACCTGGGTGACGGTGCTACGGGCTAGCTGCTTCACTGGGCTGGCCTCCACAGAGGGACTTGCTGAAAGAGAGGCGGGGTCCTTGGCGGAGCTGAGAGGAGGCGGCGGACTGGTCTGGGACGGAGGCTCCGGATCCACAGTACCCTGGAACTTATGACGTGCAGCGTGGAAGCGCTGGTTGATGCCGGCCTGATAGGAGGACTGGTAGCTTCCAGGGCCAGAGCGTTTGGGGAGTAAAGGGGAGGAGCCGGGGGATGAGGTGAGAGAAGAGGGGCTTGCACTGTTGGAGGAGGAGGAGGACACCTGGGTGGAATGAGGGACAGGATGTAAAACGTCGACATCTTCATTTCCATTCTCCATGCTCACTTTTGCATCAAGGGTAGAGTCAGATTGGTGTCCATCGGTCTGCAAGGGGTAATAGTGACCGTTAGCTTTCGGCTGGTCAGCCATGAGATTTTCCTCCTCCTCAATGTCCTCAACCCTTATGGTCTCTGTTCTCATTTTTGCCAGGGGCACCTTTTTGGCCCACTCCTCCTTTTTTCCTCCATCTTCTGCTGCTGATGATGCCATGTCCACACCCATCAGTTTTCCTCCTGACATACTGGCCTCCAGGTTTCTTGTCAGTTCCTCTACCTAATAGAACAATTGCATAAAACAGGATATACTAAAGGGATTTCCTACTAGAAAATGTGATTGTACTCTGTAAAATAGTTGCTGGATTTCTTTATTCAAGGAGTGTCCTAAAAAGCATACAGCAGAGAAACAACCACATTGTGCAAATACCAAATATCATCCATTAGGCCTCCAGTATCACTTTTAAACACTGACTAAATTCATATCACCATACAAAAATGGATAAACGATCATAATATGGTAAGAGTAAAAGTAATCAGACAACATCAGTGAGTTGTTGTTGTGCCTGCCTCTGAAACTTTGGACTGAGAACTGCTCTCAGTAGATAGTGAGGTATGCATCTTTTTTAACTGAACAACTTCTTCTCAAAAATGATGGAATGACAACAGAGTACAAAACCTATACCAAACTGTGCTGCTCAACAATCAGATGAAAAAACAAAAACAATGAGGAAATGTAAATGTCACTACATGTCCTTGTAGTTTTTGTTTACAAAGTTGATTTTTCTCGCCATGCTTCCCCATCAATGAAATCAGCACTAACCGACAACTATGAAAGCGCGTAGTAAGTACCTGCTGTTGTAGCTGGGAGCAGAGAGCCTCCTCCTTCTTCAGGCGGGAGCGGAGCTGCTCTCGCTCAGTGTCAAACTCGGCCAACTGCTCCTCCACCCTCGCCTCCATCTGCAGTGCTTTCCTCCTTTCCTCTTCCAACTCAGTTTTCAGAGCCTGGAACGCTTCCTTCTCCTGGTTCACAAATATGGATTTATTTGGTGTTAAATCATCACAATGTCTTTTTTTTTTTCTTAACTGGGTATAATGTTTAAATTTTTTTTTAATGTAAATTCTTTTTTTCAGTTTTGGCGGAGAGGCTTGGTAGCCACTTGGGCTTATCTTATTCTGTAATTATTTTGCTATTACAATTAATCTTGATTGTTCATCACATTCATTACACTGATTGTTTATCATCATCAGGTGGGACAGTCAAATGACATTTTAGATAGGCCATTTTAACAAACAGTGTTAAGCCCTGTCCACACAGCAAATGCATGGTAGGTCAATAGATCTGATTTTGTCTTAGGACAGTGGGCATTTGAGGCAGCCTTATGGCCAGTAAGATATTATACTGGGGGACCTGGTCGAAACCACACCTGTGTCATCAAACATCACCAATGTAGAAAATAAAAACATTCTCCAACATCGAGCTCTTGTTACTGACTTTAGCTTACTTCTTCTTATGGGCTCCCAAGTAAGCACAGCCAAGTCTAAAGTCACAGTTTGTGTCTGAGAGCGGCAACATGCATCAGCAAGACTGGTGAAACCATCTGCAACCCCGCACAATCAACATAGACTGTATGAAAAGAGTTATCCCAATTGCTATCATCAACAGCATTTGCCCCATATGCTCTCAAACAACAAAGTTGGATCGGAGATTTTGGCTCATCCTATAGGTTTTGGCTCATCCTATCTGACCTAGTCAACTGATGATGACAGCATTTGTAACACGTAGATTGAGGAAAAGCGTACCAATGGAATAAGTGACATCATCATACTTGATAGCAGTGACAACAGCAGTACCTTCTCTAGCTTGCGGCCAAGCTCTGTCAGCCTGTGTCCCTCCTCCAGGGCCCTGGCACTGGCCCACTTACACTCTTTGGCCAGGGCACAGGAAAGTTGCTTATGCTGAGCCCGCTCCTCTTCCAGCTGGTCAGTTATCCGCCGCTGTTCTTTCTCCAAACGCCGCACCTGGCTCCGCTCAAATTCCAGCTGCCAACGAGGAGGTGAAATACACAAAACGTCCATTATAAAACTTGTTGAGAGTTGAGAATAAGCACTTTTTTTTCCAGGAATATTTTTACAGCTTTTGCCTTTATTTAACAGGACAGTGTAGACAGACAAGGAAAAACTGTGTAAGCAGTTTCGAACCCAGGACGTGATGATCAGGCCTGAGCCCACGCGTTATGGTTTATTAGCTAAGCTGCTAAAAAAAAACAATTACTTTGTTTAACTTTATTCCTATTTCTAACTCTTTTTTTTACAGTTGACTTCACATCGTTTTAAACCATACTTCACCCAACTCAGCCAATCAATCACCGTCAAATGACCATTCAGTTGTGTTTGCTTAATCAAGCACATTATGTCCACATATCACAGTTCAATCCACTTCTGTTAATAATAGGCTACCTGCTGCTGTAAACGCTCCCTCTCCTTCTCTAAAATGTATGTGACGTCATCTCCCTCAGCTGTGTCCTCAGCATGCCTCCTCTTCTCCTCCTCCAGATCTGCAATGACCTAGAATAAACACATGGGGGCGCCAGAGGCGTGTCAGTGAGGCGTGAGCTGAGCATCCTGGGTTATTTTGAAACAATATGATCGCTGTATTTTGGACAAAAACGCTGACAGCTGACATGAATTAAGCTTAACAGCAAACTAACATTCTGTATTATGCTGTTGATTGTATTCTAAAGGTCACTATCTTTTACTGTTGTGTAGTATTCTTGATGTGAAAACTATAGTGTAAATATAAAAATACTAGCGTTTTAATGCTACTGCAACTGTAGACTTATCATACTTTATTCTGTCGCATAGAGTCCACCATCTCATGTGTTTTCTTTAAAAAAAATGTTTTAAATGCTACCACTTATATCCATTGGTATTACTTCTTTATGCTTTAGCAAATTTTTGCAAACCAGTCATTCTAATTATTATATACACAGTAAGAATTCCCACTGTAAATTAATCATACTAACTGTTAAAAACGTAGACTTCAATGACATTATCTTTCAACTCGCACTACATAGAAAATTGAATCCAAAAACAGAGGAAAACAATTCTATACTGTATATACGTATCATTATTACATTTAATATATTATATAATGTAAAAATTCCCCACGGAGCAATTCAACAAGTCAAATCGCTGGTAAGTGAACATTTGCTCTGCAAATAAAATAGATTCTGACTTGGATTCTGATCCTGACACACCAACACCATGGCTAAAGTGCTTCCTGTTCATCTCATATCTAAAGCTCAAAAGGGAGCCAACTGAAATCAAAAGTGTCTAATTATCGCATAACTGTGGCACAACTGCACAACAAATTCAGTTTATCAAGTTCTTTGTCACCAGCAACTATGCAATTGATGAAATGAATGTCACCCAGTTGCTGATGTGGCAAAACAAACAAACAAAAAACAAATGATACGTCATTCTTCATTCAACAAATTTTATCCATACTGGCATTTGAAATTTAAAAAAAAATATTACTGGATTTCAAATTGTGCATTTAAGACAATTTCAGCCCTGGGTAGGGTAGAAAAAGTACAACCTGAAACTAAAACTAATTCCTAGGTATAATTTGATACCAGCAGCTGGCATCATGTGGCTAGACAATGAAACCAACTTATTTACACTGTCATTGAATACGTTAGGTGCATTATTCTAAGCATTTAATCATTCCCCCTTGTTGCCAAACACTGGCACGAAAGCAATAATGTGCTTTCATTTTGTCAGCAGCCAAAGGTCTGTGTTGACAGTGTGGAGTTATTACCAGTGGTGTTGCTTCGATATTGTTTGCCTGTTTTTCCTCAACCTTTGTGTCTCTCGACACTTTTAAATGTGAGCAATGTTAGTGGTGTCTTCCCAACACAGGCATGCAAACATGGAAGGGTGAATAGTAATACCAAATAATAATTATTTTTTCCCCCCATTTTCATGCTATTGTACTTGGCAGCTTACCACAGCAAGCCTACTGTGGAGCGCAGATTGCTTTCTTATGACCGACCTGGCTAAAGAAACGCTTGTACACACACAAACACACACAGACCCACCCTTCTATGCCTGCTCTCAGCTGCAGCCAGCTGGGCCAACATCTTCTCTTGCATCCTCCTGCAGTGGCCCACCACCAGCCTAAGAACCACCAGAGGGTTGGAGGCAGATGAAGATCTCCCGGAGTCCTTATCCCCAACAGCCTCACTGTCTCTTTGAAGGGCCAGGAAGGGGTCGCTGAGGTTGTACCTTCCATAGCGCTCTTGGATGTACAGTTCTTTACGTTGAGCCTACATGGGAAGGAAAACAGAAGACAGACATGGTCTGTTGAGGGAGCCAGCATTGTAATGAGGAGAATGATACCTACACTATCACTCTATCATACTTTAACTCCTTGCAAATAAAGTATGTAATTTTTGTGTGGCTACTGCATCTAGCAATGATTAAAATCAAACCACATTGCAGCGTGGATGCATTCATCAGTGATTTGATCCAAAGCTTTTTGTTCAGATAACTACCACTGGGTTTGCCCCCACATGCCACTGAGCACCTCACAACACTTACCAAAGCCATGCAGGATTCCTTTTCTGTGTTTCTTTTCTTTTTCATTTTCTTTTTTGGATTTTTCCCACTTTTTCTCCCCAATTGTATTTGGCCAACTAGCCCACTCTTCCGAGCCATCCCAGTCGCTGCTCCACCCCCTCTGCCGGTCCGGAGAGGGCTATAGACTACCACATGCCTTCTCTGGTACACGTGGAGTCGCCAGCTACTTCTTTTCACCTGACAGTATGGAGTTTCGCCAGGGGGACGTAGTGCATGGGAGGACCACTCTATACCCCCCAGTTCCCATTCCAACTGAACAGGCGCCTCGACCGATCAGAGGAGGCGCTAGTGCAGCGACCAGGACACATACCCACATCCGGCTTCCCACCTGCAGACACGGCCAATTGTGTCTGTAGGGACGCCCGACCAAGCCGAAGGTAACACGGGGATTCCCATGTTGGTAGGCAACGGAATAGACCGCCATGCCACCCGGACGCCCTTTTCTGTATTTCTTATGTGGTATTTGGGTATTTCAATCACCTTTGGTTTTGCAGAATGCATATACTTTTTTTTTTTTGGTTGATAATGTTAGAAAATTGTGTTTGCTTCTGTCTGTTTTACTGCTGAGCATCCCAACAAAACAACTTCCTAGTGTGTGTGAACTTTCTTTGGTGTCGATAACATTAACCTGGAGTTTATATGTAAAAGTATGAAATTCATTATTCACTTGGTGGGGTTTCTATAGTTACAGCTGTTATTTTCTCTGCACGTTAGCAGTCTGCAGGTTATTCAGTCAAAATTCTCATGGCTGAACAGGCCGAGCTGATTTATGTTTTATTCCATTCCTTCTCTACAGCAGGGTTTTAGTTTAACTCGGCCAGTAAAGGAGCCTTCATGAACACGTTTTGAAAACTATGAAACTAACATTCAGCCACGGTGACAATTGTTATACCAGATTGTCATGTTTTTTTGTCTCCATGTTGCCATCACTTGCATCTCCTCAGGGCTACAAGAATCCTTCCCCTCCAGCTTTCTAAACAGGAAATCAGAGGCTGCATAAGAACTCAACATGCCAAGAGCAACATCAGCCATGGTGGACTCGTAAATAAAGGAAGGAATCAGTCAGACAGACAGACAGATGGACAGATAGAAAAGCAAAGGGGAAGTTAATAAGGACAAGGATGGAAAATAAAAGGAAAAAAAATGGGTGCTTTTGGGAGCGGGACACAACAGATGGTCTCTGTCTGATTGTCTGTCTGTCCCTCTTTGGCAGGGCAGCTGCTGGGGCCTGGGCTGAGCTAGGACTTTTCTCCACTGAATTAAAGACAGGGAACAAATCATCAAAGCTCCTCAGGTTCAGGAGTTGCCTTCAGGCCTGCTGTGAAAAGGACAGCAGGGGGAGAGTTTTCAGGAGACCAGGCAATGTGTCTTCTTGAGGTCTCAACAAAAGAGGATCAAGAGATTAGAAAGGACAGGATCCCTCTGCTGCGGGATAAAGGCAGAGCTCCTGATGACTGATACCAAGATGAGCATTCCAGAAGGAGTGTAGGATGTAGTCAGCAAAGTCAACAGCAATACAGGCTATGTTCATCTTTATCTATGCTGCTTATACCCCCCCCACCATCACCCCGATATTTCATCCCAATACAATACAATAAATTATTATATTGAATAACTGCCCAGCCCTAGACACTGGTTTTATCAAAAAAGAATAAATCATTCACTGTATTCTCTTAAACTTATAAAAAATGGCAGGAGTGGGTACGCAGTGGTATAGCGGTCTAAGCATCGGCTTTGTATCGATGCAGTTGCCCACTGGGGACTGGGGTTCGCGCCCCGGTCTCATCAGAGCCGACTATGGCCGGACTCGATGAAGCAGCAATAATTGGCAACGCTGTCTTCGGGAGGGGGTCGGAGTCGGCTTGTGTTCATCACATGAATGCGTCTGTGTGTGTCGGAAAAAGCAGTGGTTCAGCCTGGACTCGCCTTGTCACGAAAGTGGCGAGGCGTCTCCTTCGGGACTGCCGGCCGGAGAGATGCAGTTGGCAAACGCATGCAGTACAAGGGTGGGCGCTTGAACTAAAATACGGATCGATTGGCCACTAAATTGGGAGAAAAAGGGAAAAATCAGAAATAAATGTAAAAAAAATGGCAGGAGTTAGAATGGATGGCTTCAAAGACACACAAAAAATGCAGTCTGTATCATGTTGTAGATGTCAGTCACCCTCTGCAATCGTGGCTCATGGTTTGCAATTCGGAAGAGGGTAAGACGGTGGATCCTACAGCATACTCGATCAGGTCTGCTCAGGATGATGTGCAGGCAGATCAAACAGGATACAAGGGAGAAACAGGAAAAAGCACAGGACGCCCAAGAGAATTCAAAAATGCCTCTTGATTGTGGGTAGTCTGGAGCCTGACAACCGCTCACTCACTCGACTTACAGTCTGGGTGATGGTGCTGCAAGCGGTCTATTGAATAGGGCATATTTCTTATTCTCACGCTCCAGCAGTATGAGTTTCAACATCAGGACCACACATAGAGTAGTCAGTAATACAAACCAATTTTCTTTTGGCATGTCAAATGCACATACCGGGAATTTGACCAAGAAGGTAGCTCCCACACATATTATGATATACTGTAACAGAGATTATTAAAAGGGAGCGAGATTGATAGAAAGATGGACAGAAGTTTGGTGCTCCCTGCATATTGAAAAAAAAAAAAGAGTAGATTTTCTATGTAAAATTAGTGCGAGTATTAGATTGGTGTCAATAAAATCTGTGTATGAGAGGTAGAATGAAAGAAGCGAAGCAATGCAGCAATGCTATATCAAGTATTATGAGAAATTGCAATTGCAAATAAGTATCCACAGGAGCTCTCTACTATACAGTACAGAGTATGATAAGATTAGCAAACTATAATAATAGGAAATGAGGATAAGGACTTTGTTATTCGTCACATTTAGAAAAATCCTAGCACGGTCAAACAACATGGTTATTCTGACAAAATACAGTAGGTTCCACGTGTAGATGCACCCATTGGGAGCCCAGCCCATATCTTCCTGAGGGTGTGGGAAGATGGCGGTGCGAATTCACGTTTGCAGTGGCCTCCCCCAGTACCGGTGTGGGAAGATGGCCGCGCAAATTCACGTTTGTGGCAGCATCACCCAGTACCGTCCATGCAGTGTCTTTGTCCACATCTGCGTCTAAGTTTGTCTCCATTTGATGGCTGGGAGCGCTGGCGCTGCATCGGCTTGGAGAGCTTGGTCTGCTGCATCCTGTGAGCCCAGGGACTACGGCCCTGCCCAGAGCTGCGCCCAAAGAGGAAACACGAGGGCGGTCTGACAGGACGCAGAAGTAGGGCAGGCTAAGCTAACTGCTAGTCCATGTGGACCGGCAGTTCCGACAACACCGAGGGTGGTCTGGCAGCGGCCTCGCCTAGCCTTGACGCTGTTTTTAGTGTTGTTGTGTGGAGTGCAGGGAGGTATGTCAAAGGTGTCTGGTTGGGAGAGCTAGCATTGGATCGGCTGGGGAGCCTGGTCTGCTGCGTCTGGTGAGCCCAAGGACCATGGCCCTGCCCAGAGCTGTGCACGAAGAAGAAACACCAGTTTGACAGGACACGGAAGTGGGGCAGGCTAAGCTAACTAATAACCCATGCAGACCGGCAGTTCGTTCTCCTGGATAGTGATTTTTTTTTGGGTTTAGTTTGGATATAGTATGAGTTAGTTTGTACATATGTGTTCTTATAGTTTTCGGATGTGTTTTTGTCTGTGCTGCACTGCTATGGGCTGGGGGAAACGATGTTTCATTTCATTTCATGTGTGCAAGTGCATGAAATGAAATGACAAATAAAGTGTTCCTGATTCCTGAGTCTTTTTTGCTGTTAGTGACTGATTGTTCTGGTGTCACCCTTCAAACTGAAGATTAAGCTCAGATAAACTTTCTTGATCTTAACAACAACATCGCTCATGAACAGGAACATGTCATTGCTGTAACTTGCCTGCATAGGTAGCACCAAAGGAAAAAAGAAAGTGTTGCTAAATGTACTTTCTTTTAAAAGAGGTGATACACTACTCATTCGTATGAGAGAGGTTTCAGGGGAACCATTATATGAAAATAAAATACAAAAATTTATCCAAAGAGAGAGACAAGTAACTTTCTAAGTTCCAAGGAATACTCAAAGGTTTGCAGTGGAATTTCATTCATTGTCTCACTTTCCATACATTTTTGTTTCCCCTGGGGGAAAGAAAGGATTTAACACACACACACACACACACACACACACACACACACACACACACACACACACACACACACACACACACACACACACACACACACACACAGAGTACAAAGGGTGGCTGTTTGCCCTGCTTCTCCATCATCCTCCAGTGGTTTAGAGAAGGTAGGAGTGAAAAGAGGATGACAGGAAACACATTCCTGATGTGACTAATGTTTAACAGCCAACTCTACCTGAGCTCTCACTTCTTCATATGGTGCATGTATCATACACACTAACATGCATTGCATATGTGTGTGTGTGTGTGTGTACGCGTGTGTTTGGGAAGGACTATCAAGCCGAAGTATCCTCCTATCCCTATTAATTCGCTAGTCTGTCAGCCAGCATGCAGAACCAATTGATTGTGAATGAAGACATGACTTCAACCTATGACTGGGTGGGGGGCCATTTACATTATGTGCCAGGGTATCATGGGTTCAAACCCAGGTTATTTTATGCTGTCAGATGTCTCTCATTCAGTGGTGCAGTGTGGGGAGAGCAGGTCACAGCTGAGAGGCATACATACTCGAAAGTCTGCTATCGTATATAGTTCAGCACTAATAACAACTCATAGTAATAGCGAACACCAGACTTTTAAATTACCTTAAACTGTCTGATAAAAGAAGGCGGATGTATACTTTTTGCTCTCATTTCTATGTAATCTGCATCTCAGGATGACTAATACATGGAAAACTGAGAGTCATCTGAACATAAAACAAAAGCTTGCACCATCCATCATTAATAATCAAGCAGTATTTCTAAAAAAACAAAATCAAGACCCAATGAATTATCCTGCAGAAATAAACAATAAATCTCTTGTGGTTGGATGATCTTAAATCCTGCCTTATATTCCACAGAGCTTTGGGGATATAAAAACACAGGAGGGCTGCCAAACACGCTAATTAGGGGCCCAGCAAGGTACTAGATTAAGTGAAGGCCATTTTGGGTGAAATACTTGAGTGTGATAATTTTGCAAGCAACAGAGATCCAAACAAGCATAACCTCTGTGAATAAGTCCAATTGTTGGCTGCATCTCAATGCTGAAAGGAGGGCTATTTTTGTTTTCCTACGAGTGATATAAGGTACTAAGCTAAAAACTGTTATTCATTCCAGGCAATCGACTACTCCTTTGACATAGGACAGACAAAGTAAAACTGTATGAGGTACTTTAATTTGGCAACTTTGGTTAACCTGGCCCTGTGAAGCTGACTGTTAATTAAAGGCTCATTTCCATATTTTTTTGTACCCTTTGAGCTAAAAGTAAAGACTCTCCCTTCTAAAGCGAAGGGATAACTGGATGACTGCGGGGCTTTGTGTGCCAAAACATGAGCTTTGCCAGAGACTGATTTCCTTTTCAAAGCCACAGCGTGAGGAGAAGTGAGCAGCTGCAGAAGTGAGTCACAAGGGGAAAAATGCAGTGGATGGTTAGAATACCATTGATAGTTGTGCGTAATTGAATATAAAAAGCTACAGAAAACCACATCATTAACCTTGCATCCTGTACACTTTGCAATACTTGGCAACTCACTGGTGAGAAAGCTGCGTTTCTACAACTTTGATAATGAAGACTGAAAATGTGCCCATGTCTCGCACATTTAAACAAGGTAAAGCTAAGCAAATCAAAGAAAGGAGAAGTGAAGAAGTGAACAGTTTATCAGTATATAGACACCCCCCCATCCCGCACACACACACACACACACACATACGTGCACACACACACGCTATTTCATGGATTTCTTGACAAGGAGATTTGCGGCTTTACTGAGCATCTCTCACATGACATTCTGCATGGCGGTGACACATAATTAGAAGAACCGCCTTAGGCAACATGACTGAACCTCTTTTTACTAAGTTCACATGCAATTGCACAGTTGAAAAAGGAAAGAGCCTTACTAATTATACTCTTCTTCCAAGAGAGGGGAAGACCCGAAATTCCATGCAGCCAATTCCTTAACGCTGAAAACCATGAGATACTCATTTCACCATGCAATATGTAAAGGGTCTCTATTATAATCCACAAGACACATTAAAGTTTACGTTCAACCAGAACATTACATTAGCGGTAAGGATTACATTCAATTACATTCAGGTTCATATGTTCGTAGCAATAGCTCAAGCATCATCTCTCCGAGACTGCACTTGGGCATTTCATGTTCATCTCACTAGCCCGAGTAGTTTTATAAATAAGTATGCCCGATTCTGCTGGGAGAGATCAAAAAGCTCCAACAGCAGGCCAGAGATTGTGCCCTTTAAACCAAAGCAACATCATGGTTAACACTGCGGCATTGATCCAATTTCATCGCAATGAATGGGTTAACAGTGTTTGCCGACCAGAGCTGTGAAAGCGGCACAGCCATATTCCCCTCAAGCTCCAGTTATGGCCAATGTTTATTTGTTCACTCCTCGTCTCCCTCACATTGAGTCATCAAGCGCCCGGCATGCTGTAACTCTTCTTGCCTTAGATGGCCAGATCCCAGGAGAGATGTAGGAATGCGGTCTAGACACAACACAAGAACATTCAGCAGCAGGGCCTTTTAAACCAGATTGCTGCTCTCTGGCCGACTGGCTAGCTGGCTGGCTGTCTTGTTTTCAAACTGTGTATTTTATACTAGGAAACCGAATCTCTTTCCATGAGAGCTAAACCGCTGCAAAACTCAAAAAAAAATCTCAAAACACGGACGTAAGGTTGGGAGTACGCACTAATACGTAAATGTAGTTTGCAGAGTGACTTCTTTACATTGTAGAATGCAACATGTTTGAATCCCTTAAAGCACAGACACACTCATCACAACTATCTTCACTGGCATCGTGTCACACTGTTAGCGAAATAGCCTTAGTCATAGGACACATTTACTGTACTCGAATCCCACAGGATGCAGAAAAGAACCGTACAAAAAAGTTACAGAAAGCATGACGATGACATGGACTAGTGAGAAACCACACTGTTGAGATGTGTGGGAAAATAGCTGGAGGCAATCCTTTATATGAAATATTTGGCTAATCCTGTCAATGTGAGACACCATAGGGTAATGACTTGCTTCCATGTGACTTGCTGACATAGATTGTCAACATTAAAACTATTCCGTAACCCTTTATTTGAAAGGGTGTGCATAAGACTGTCATGACACCGTCATAACTATGACATGACACCTGTCATGAACATGAAGGAGTCTTTATGAATGTTTATGACTGTTGTTATTAAGTGTCATTCGGTCAATTATGTCATTTTTAATGCAAAGGATCTGTTATTTGAGATGTCTGTTTTCGAGCTACAGACACGGGAAATATATCAAATTGAACAGCTCAGTCCCATTCGGGTTGCTACAACTAAGACATCTGAAACAATGTTAAGTTAGCATTAAAAATTACATAACTGTGGCATCCAGGTAGCGTAGCAGTCTATTCCATTGCCTACCAACATGGGGATTGGCGGTTCAAATCCCCGTGTGACATGTTGCTTGTTTGGGTGTCCCTACAGACACAATTGGCTGTGTCTGCAGGTGGGAAGCCAGATGTGGGTATGTGTCCTGGTCGCTGCACTAGCACCTCCTCTGGTCAGTTAGGGCGCCCGGGGGCGGGGGGCAATAGCATAATCCTCCCACATGCTACGTCCCCCTGGTGAAACTCCTCACTGTCAGGCGAAAAGAAGCGGCTGGCAACTCCACATGTATCAGAGAAGGTATTTGGTAGTCTGCAGCCCTCCTCAGATCGGCAGAGGGGTTGGAGTAGCAACCAGGACGGCCCCAAAGAGTGGTGTAATTGGACAGGTACAAGTGGGGAGAAAAAGGGGGGGGGCATAATTGACCGAATGACACAAGTCGTAAACATTCATAAAGACTCCTTCACGTTCAAGTCATGGTTATGACCGTGTCATTTCAGTCTTAATAACCCCTTCAAATAAAAGTGTGAGCAACTATTCTACTGAGATTTTGATACTTAAATTGACTACAGCATATTCTCATATACCCTCCATTGCTCTCCGTGGAGTGTTGCAGCTCAACATCAGCAGAAGTGAAACAGTTGATACGCACTGATTGGTGGATTACTGCAACAATCGTTATGTTGCAAATATTAAAAAACCTCACCTAACTTCTTTATCTGCACTTTCCTTATGAACATTCGTGTGTCTACTATAAGCAAACCAAGCTCACTTATATGACCAAGTCAAAACTTACACACCCTAAATGTACAAGAACAGATGTACAAGAGATATTCAGTCTCAACTCTGAATGACAACTTGCTCTGGTTAATACATAGGCATTCGTTTTGGTTACTGTAGTGACATATCCCAACCAACTTTTGGACTCTGCAATAATGTAGCGAATTCAGGGGGCAGCCGGAAATCGAACTCGGGTTGCCCGGACCACGGGCGACTGCGCTAACCAGTCAACTAAAGGGTCTGACCCATTGTCCAAGGGCTAGCAAGTGTACACATCCGTGGTCGTTACACTATCCCATCCTTCGGGAAGAGTGTCCCCATGCTTCAGCATATCATCTCCCTCATGCCTCTGGGTGCACGCACTTCCAAGGGCCTCACGGTCTCATCATCCCACTTCTGACACCAATGTAGCGAATTCAGGGAGCAGCCGGGAATTGAACCCAGGTCGCCCGGACCACGGGCGACTGCGCTAACCAGTCAACTTAAGGGTCAGACCCATTAGCCAAGGGCTTGTGAGTCTTGGCATCCGTGGTTGTTACACATGCTCCCATGCAATAACATGTCACTTGTTAGCTGCGATTACAGCATATACATGTTAGACACAGAAATACTGTTATGCATTTGCAGTTTGACTACTTTTTAATCGATAATATAGCACACTCTTCCCCTTTCTAGAAAATCACCAAAACGGTGAACATTTACAAAATACTGAAAATTGCGTACATTCATTACTTTCAGACAGGGGGAACAACTGCAAGAAATTTGATCACATGTCATATATAGTTACAAAAAATTCTGATGTCCAACTTCACAGCCAAGCCTTCAGTCCATGTGCTGACAGTACTATCATTTGCAACAAGCTCCATGGATGCATACCTTGAGGGCATCAATGACCAGATCCCGTGCCTCCAGCTCGCCCTCCAAAATGCTGAAGAGCGTCAGCAGCTCTGGCTTGCTCAGAGTCTCCATGTTCAGCTTGGGCTGCTGGGGCAAAAGATTGAGCTAGTTAATGGATCACGGGTTCAAAAGACGTCTTTCCTCATGAACATAATCAGAACCAGTGAGACCTAGGCTGAATGTGGTTTCAAACATTCAGACTTCTTAAATTATACTCGCTTAATAGAGCTAGAAAATTATACAATTTTCTAATAAAACATATTTACAGGAATGAGATGAGGATGACTTTTCTACCCACAAAGCGTTTTATAAACAGATTCTGTACTCCCTTTTAACTAAGGGCTGGAAGCAAGTCCCATACACTCCAACTGCCCCCCCAAAAAAGCTTTTAGACATTGCAGAAATGTGATACATCTGCTACAGGCCAATTAGACATTGGTAATGTTTAGAAATGCAATAAAAATTCCAACAGAGAAGAATTATTTATAAAAGTAATCAAGTCATTGAGGAAATTGTCTGGGGGAGGAAAAAAATGCCCTAACCTTAATCATCAGATCTACATACCTTATTTTAACCCTTACACTATACATATATTTATATAACTTGTTGCTAAAATAAACAATCAACGATTGGAAAAGTGCTCAACAAATAAGGAGCAAAATAATCCAGCCATAAGTAATCATCAGCTGTCAATAAAGTTCTTTATTGACAGTTGATGATTACTTATGGCATGAAACAGGCTTGTACTGTCTCATAAAGAATTTACTTGAATCACTGGATTTTATATATATATATAGATAGATAGATAAATATGTATACACACACACACACACACACACAAAACATATGATTTGTGAGAGTTTGTGTGTGTGTGTGTGTGTGTGTGTGTGTGTGTGTGTGTGTGTGTGTGTGTGTGTGTGTGTGTGTGTGTGCACTTCTTTCTATGTGAGGACCAATTTGAATCTTTAACCATCAGAGTGAGTATATTTTTGCAAAGCGAGGACATTTTGGCTGTTCCTCACTTATTTAAGGTTCTGTTTTAGGGTTAGGATTTGGTTCTAGGGTTAAAATTAGAATTAAGATTAGGTTAAAGTTAGAAGGTTAGGATAAGGGTTAAGATTAGGCATGTAGTTCTGGTAGTTAAGGGTAGGGTTAAGGCCTGGGGAATGAATGTTGTCAATGAGGGGTCCTAACATAGACAGAGGTACAAGAATAATGTGTGTGTGTGTGTGTGTGTGTGTGTGTGTGTGTGTGTGTGTGTGTGTGTGTGTGTGTGTGTGTGTGTGTGTGTACGGCATGCGCGTGTGCGCTGTGGTCTCTTTGTAGTGTCACTGCTCCCCAATCTCACAGCTGTGTTGGGTCTACTAACAAGCCCTGTGGTGTCCACACCTCAAACACACAAACACACTGCAGCCAAGTGAACACATGCAGCTGTTCTTTGAAATAAGATCCCAGCTGTTGGTTTTAAAGTGCTCAACATCCTTCTTCAAATAGGAATGATTAAATCCTGTGGGATGGAGATGGTGCAGTTGATGCTCACTTGGGACTGATCACAGATCCAGACCGTTCTGACTGATTTCACCTTCAGTGAAATATATATGCTATCAAGCCTAAATATCCAAAAAATGTTGCTACTGGTATGCTCTTACAGTAGCTTCTTGTTGCTTGAACTACCATTCACTCAGTACAACTATGCTCTGCACTAAGCTCTCTGTGGTCACCACAACTTTCCACATCATGAAGTCATCAGGAGGGGTTGGGCCACAGTCTTGGGGCACTGGTTGCATAATGAGAGATGGGAGCTATGGGCTTTTCATATTTGAGCAGACAGCTACTGTACAATGTTTTTACCCAGACTTCTTCAATGACACTAACAATGGGGTTGCCCCAATCTAAATAGCTTCATGGCATACAACAAATGCAACAAATGCATTGTTCATTAGAAAAAAAAAAGCACAAACTATGTGCATTTAGCCTCATTACAGCTACACTGTATGCAGAGGTGAAAGATGATGTTGAATATGATCAACATTTGCTAACTTCTGCATATGTTCTTTCCAGACTAAAATAAATTTAACCTAATCCGTGCACTAGCCTCGTCTCAGAGAGAGAGATAGAGAGGTTTTTTCTATGCCTTCACCAGTATGCATGGTTTGTGGCTTAACCACATGGGTAGAATGCAAATTAAACTACAGCATACACACCAACCTTGGTTTTTGTTTATGGGCTTGCTGCTAATTTCATAGGCCGCTGTAATCAGTGTGAAGAATCTTTGTTGGGCTAGGAGCGGCACATCTGACCCTGGATGGGCCTAAAATTGAATCTTCCACCATACTTTTTAAAACCTTCATATATCGCGAATATCAAGTCACATTATCTCAGAGGTGCATTTGGCAAGCTTAAAAGGTGCACATAACGTGAGGTGTCCAAATATGCCCACACATTCTCTGGGCCACGCTTCCGATGACGAAAAGCTCTGTGTCCATAATCCCCTTATCCGTGATTATTTTAAACCCCAGTTGGTCATGCACTTTGGTCTTCGATACTGTATACTCATTAGCCGTTGCGCAGCCTTTAAAGTAAATGCTTAATATTCCATTGTACCTTTATTAGTTGTTGCTCATTAATCTTTCTTTCATCATGTAATGGCACAGTGCGCACCATATAAAAGAGAGGGGAAAAAGGGGGGGGCCTCTATTTCGCATTATTGTATAATGCCCAATGCATCTCACTTGGACCTTCAGGTGTTGTTTCTATAGGAAAAGGCTCACTGTGAATGAGGGTACATATTGTGTTAGAAACTGATATCCTACAATATCTAGCTATGATTCTCTACATATCGTTAATATAAACAAAACACTGCCAAGGTACAAGGGTAAATAACATCTTCATGTTATTCATTTTAAAAGCATAACAGCACTATTAAAAAGCTATGATGCACTTGAACAAAGGTGTTAGTGCACTCTTAAATCAAATTTTACAAATATTTGATGGTGAATTGCTATGATTTTTCTAACCCTTATCTGTCCCTCCTGATGTGCACTTTCTAACACACTTGGTTTCGTAAGAGTAGGCCTTATATACAGGAAGCTATTGGATTTTTTTTGTAATATAAGTATTTATTTAAAAAATCGACAAAAAATTTTTTCAAAAAATGTAATTGCCGTAGACTGACCCACCTGCCATGCAGTTCTTAACACACTTGGTTTTGTATGAGTTGGACATTTAAATTGGAAGTTATTGACGGTTTTTTTTGTAATACAAAAACTGCACTTTGAAGACGGTCCCATAAATTCCCTTGAATGTCCAATATCCAAATTAAAACTGATGTTACCCCGCTCTTGGCCGTATTTTCTATTTAGTGAAGAGTCAGAACACTTGCTTTGCCCGTCATTGAGTCACATCAGCGTGAGGTCATGTCCTAGGCTTTAAAATCTCTTTGGCCCCACAGGCTGACGTACTGACGGGGTCAAGTAGGCTACACAGAGATCAGGTTCAACTCAGTGTGATGGACTTCCTTCCAGCACTATTCAGCATGGCTGACCAGATGCGTTGTCTCTGGGTACTAAATTGGATTTTGTCAGCTAATTAGTTTTGAAGTCGCCCCCCCCCTCCTACTTAACATAGACAATATCTACGACACGTAGAAGCTTAGACTCGTAATACCACTTTGGGATAAAAGGTTTCAAAAAGATGTAAATGATGTTAATAATCATACAATAACCCTTCAGAGTATCCATGATCTACAACAGCCTTTGAAGAGTTTCTCCCTCGTCGTAGATGGTGAATAAGGGCCAAGTAACAGTTTTCAATGTTTTGTCAAAAGGCAAACCACTGTCAATTCAGCTTTTGACGACAAATTTATAATTTCCATACACATCTTTGTTCGGCGTGCAGCCTCGACTACTCCGCATCGTTTTGGGTTTTTTTTCTCTCTCTCTCTCTCTCCCTAGACCAAAGGAAAATGGTGAAGAACGATGAAACTGTGCGTAAACTATGCAGATCCTATAGTTTGACTTTTACACTGCATGTATAAGAAATGTTTCTTACAAGATGACTTACCTTCATATGTCCCTCTGAAGTCTTTAGAATCTCCAGCATGAACTTCTCGTCCTGTCAAGAGATTAGTTTCCCTTGATTTGCGTTTTGAGAGCCGACACGGCAGAACAACTGGGCAGCCACACATTCCAGCTGACAGGCAATCTAACCAATAGTTGAGGCCAACCCTGGAGCAAGAACCAATGAGAGGCCCGCTCCGGGGATCTAGGGCCGGAAAAAGGACGGCCTACTCTTTTTGATACAGTTGGACCTCTTTGTTGTGAGCTACTTTTTGTAAAATCCACTGAAAAAGTCCCTGGTGGTGCGAAGATGCCTCCAGAAAGCCTAGACCGAATCAATTGAAATGAAATGATAAATAGATGAAGAACTTTTAAAATGATCAATGCTGAAAATAACTTCCCGTAATTCCAATTAACATTTAATCTTATAGTGGCGACTAAGGGGTAGTGTTATTTTCAAGTGTCACTTTTGCGGTAGTAACGCTCTTCCAAAAAAAAAGAAGAAGAAAAAAGGAAACCCTTTAGATGCTTTGCAGGCAATGAAAACGTGAGCTATCGTTATTATATATATATATATATATATATATGTGTGTGTGTGTGTGTGTGTGTGTGTGTGTGTGTGTGTGTGTGTGTGTGTGTGTGTGTAACCACACTGCCATCTGGTGGCATGATCGCAAGACAGCGAGTTAAAATCTTAATGTACTCAGAAAAACGATACAAAAATGTATTTAAAAAAAGTAATTTGAGAGAGGCCATATCAAAACGAGAGGTTTTACAACGGTGAACACGAACAAAACAAATAACACAACTTTAAAAAGGCCCCGCAAAAAATGAAAGTTATTGAGGCGGTTTTTTTTTTACATTCTGAGTTACCCATAATAGGAAAGACATGGAAGCAGGTGCCATGGGTTTCGCAGCTCTCCCACAAATTAAACAGTATACAATGTACAAATTAGCACGTATTTCACAGCCATGACATTCTGCAATCTAACAAACTGGCATGTCCACCAAATTCAGACTGATCATCCTTTCTTTCCCACCGTCATAGTGCAGGTAACGACTTGCCCTGCGTTTTTTTCCCCCGCCATTAATTTTACGGAGAAATTATCCACTCGCTGTTTCAAAGAGAACACGCTTCTCTTGCAATAGAGGCCTGTGCGTGTGATTCGACCAGGATTTGTTTTGGTGTCTGGTAGCCATAGCCGGCTGAAAGTGACTGACAGCGCAACGTTATCACGTTCAGTCCATCCTCTTGTAATACACAATACGTGTCGATAGAGAGCAGTATCGGACAACACAAATGAAAATTTCCGTACTTTTTTTTTGTTGTCGAGGCCGACAGGGGAATGCATACCAATGCATTAACACCTTAACTGGGTGTGTAATGATATCGGTTGTATATGTTTGCAATGGAGGACTTTAAAGTATGTCTGCTCTAGTACTCAGATCGTGTGTTTGTGGTAAAGAGCAAAATTCAGAGCACAAACTGAAGCACTATGATAGTCGTTGTGCTCGGAGCCCCAAAGACAACAAACTGCCAAGAATTTATTCACGTCACCTTTGACCTTGGCAATAAATGCACGTGGCTGTCACAACAGAACTCCAATCCGCTCCATGATTATGCAGCATTTTTGTGCCATTTAACAATTGTGTCCTTCTCACCCGTATCCGGAGGGTATAGGGAGAACAGCGCTAAATAATAGTTCCTGATAGGCTGCCGGTGGTACAGGGAGCCTCTTCAGTCCTAATAGAGAGTCTCTATTTCAGGCTCTTCAATTAAGCCGCCCCGTTCCGCCTGCCTACTGACAAGCTGCTATGGCGAATCTGTTTCCTGAACGTTTGAGTGTCCTTGCTTTTCTATTCCAAACATCCAAGAAAGATAGCAGCGGAATAATTTGTTTTTAAAATGAAAAAAAAAAACACACATGGAGTTGGTGAAAAGGATTGGTTAGAAAGGTTAGCAATGCAAGGGATGTATTATTTTCTTCAGAATTTACCCATCAAATGTTGGTTTCAGGCCCTGTGATGGCGTGGCAGCCATTCCAGGGTATCTCCCCACCTGGTGCCGAACGACTGCTGGGATGGGCCCCAGCATCCTCGCGACCCTGAGAGCAGGATAAACAGTTTGAATAATGGATGGAATGGATGGATATTGGGTTCATTTGCTTTTGTATCACTATCTGGCCATATGCTGCACCAGAAATTGGTCCAACCCAAAGATCGGGTCCCCCGACACAGAGAAATACAGTGTACGTTGTTAAGTGCCAGCAGGATTGCCGTGACTTGTACATCGGGGAAACCAAAGAGATGCTGGCCAAGAGGATGGCACAACACATAAGAGCTGACACGTCAGGCCAGGCCAGACCCATGCAGTCTACACCCATCTACAGGAACAGGGAGTCAAAGAGGTCATCTATGGTAAGAGGGAACAAACATCCCTGAACCGGGGGGGGGGGCTAAGAGTACATCTGTTGCCATCTTACAATGCTGTGATTGCAACCTGTGATTGCAACCAATCCTTTGTGAATAGTACACATTACCATTGTAACTCTGGTTAATGGTCATGTCGATTTGCACATGAAACCGATCGTTGGTTCGGTCGTTATGCAACTGTATTGTTTATAATGGTGGTGATACCTGTAGTCGGTTGATACTGACAGTCACTTCGATGAGTGATGAAACATTTCTCCCACTAAATGTGTCCAGATGAACTAATTCAACTTTCTGGGATTTCCTTACCTGGATTATTGAGCATGCATCAAGACATATCTGGCCATACGTTTTTGTTTTTTTCGTCTCGCGCACATTACAGAAATAGCCCATTATTAAAAGAAATAGTCAACTGCAAAAAAAAACTTGTATGCAAGATAAACTTGGAAATCAAAAATTTACATTGTCAGCACCTGATATTTTATTTTTCATCTGCTCATTTTCCATTATTAACTACATACTGTCTCCTACTCTTGTCACCTGACATAATCACTGACTTAGGGGGTTTTGTCAAGTACAGTCCAAATGTGAATCTAAAGAGAACTGACATATATAGAAGCCCAACACAGCTCAGATAGCAATGAAAGAATGTTGCGGCGGCAAAAATGCCATAAAAATTGCTCGTTTGATGAATACCCTTCCAAGAGTCTGAAGATTCGACTGCACCAGGAGTCCATGTTGGTGGGGCATCAGTATGTAGTGATAACATGAAGAGGTAATAACCATCACACACACCTCATGGTCTTGAATATGATAAAGCCATATTAACCCAGGAATTTTGGCTTGGGCTGATGGAATGATTTTACCATTGTACTACAATCTCCCTCCTTTTTCTCTCTCTCGCTGTCTGTCCTGTTTATCAGAAAGCCTGTGTTCACCTACTCAAAATGAACATTTCATCTTCAATTCCCACCTGGTGCTCGATAGTAGATGCCAGAGCTAAAGTGTCAATGACACAGTACAACAACATAGACACTATATCAGTGGAGAGGTGAGGAAAGTAGCAGCAAATATCGCTTCCAAGTCATGGCGGGAGCCAACACCAATCTAGAACCTAATCTGAGTTGGTTATCAGCATCCCTTGCCTAGCATCCAGGTTTGTGGGGGCTTTCATTTATTCATCTATTTCTCTATGTCTGTCACTTTCTGTATCTGATTACCCATACAGAAGGTGCATGCAAGAACTGCTCGATACCACCCTTCTGCGTTAAGTGTCTGCTTTTTCACAACACACCTGCTTTGATGTGGAGCTGTGCAGGAAGGCCAAGGCTACATGGAAATTGATTTGCTACAGCAATCGTCACACGAAATTTAAATTACACAAGTATCTGTCCTTCAGACAGTGCTGATTAATCATTTGAACGTCCTCTGAGCATGGGCGAGTCCTCAAGGGGTAGATAGTACTTGTTTTAAAGTTGTCTGAAGGAAGTTGGGTGAAATATTCAAAAGTTAATATCCGGAGGGCATTTTGCCATTCATTTTTATTAGATTTATTAGCCTGGACATATTGTCTCTGTATCTCTTACAAACCAATATTGCTGAGAACGTAATGGTCTGCAAAGTCAGACGTACTCTGTTATTGCAGGGGTAGTGATTGAGTTCCAGCAATGCATACTGTCCTCTGAGACTAAAAGATGAGCATTGCCTCTTGAAAGTATGATCAGCTGTCACTGAAAAAGATGTAACCAATATAATGTGAAAATGTGATGACAACAGCTCTCAGAGCAAAGACAAATGGTGTCCCAGTTGGGCCTGACCTGCGTTTCCGCCGACAAAAAAAATGGAGCCGACTATGAATCATGGGTTTACAAGAAAGAAGAGACAACTACAAGCATAGCCCGCTCTGATGTAATTTGTTGGCACCCTGGGTGACATTTGAACTAGCATGTGGCCCTCTGAGACACTTTTGACAAAGTGTCTTTGTTCCTTGACCAAACAAATAAACCAGCCCTATCAATTTGGATGTTCTCTGCAGTCTCTTGTTATTGAGGCTGGTGATTTATAAGCATAACAGTTTGTTAACACACACATTGGGGCTAGGGAGCTCCATGACTCTGTCTGAGTTCAAACTCTGCTTATTTTGTAAAGGTTTAGTTTCTGTAAACTAAAAAGCTTTGACGCAAGGGGAGGTGGGGATTTGGGGGGGCAATAAGGCACTGTAAGGGTCCATAGACCTTGATTTAATAAGTCATCGGCAACAAGAAATGATTGCCATCATAAAATCAAATTCTCCTCAGCCAGAGTAGATTCTGAAGCTTGATATGTGATTTATTGAAGAGTGCAGGACTTCTTTCTGCTGCATATAGAGATATGAGAGGGCTCATTGCTTTCCTCTAGAAAACAGCTGAGAACTGACTTTATGGACTTCAATGCCCAACTTCAATGCTTGACTCAACTCCCCGAATCAATAAACAGTAGAGGATTTTAACAGTGATCAGAGAAGGATTTTTAGATAAGGAAAGGTGACATGAAATGAAAAATTAAGCAATTCTCCCTGCTGCTGCAAATATTCATGAATTCATACTTCAGATAACACTAGCGCAGTTGCCCGTGGTGCGGGCAGCCCGGGTTCGCGTCCCGGCTGTGGTGGATTACCGGCTACCCCCTGAATTGACCTTTCGCAAAGTACCGCCCCAGAACGGTGCTTGTCCAATTCTACCTTAGCAACGGTCCGTCAATGTTTCAAACACACAACAAAATGCTGAAACGGTGTGCCTATGGGATCTGCAAATCGCATACTAGATATCTGAAAAGTTTGGAGGGGGTGTAATTTTCTTTCCCTTCCCGAAACCCAGAACGCAAGAAGCACAATGTCGGCAATAGATTTCGCAGTATAGCAGACCCCATGGCCAGCTTAATCCATCCAAAATCAACAAAAACACCTCTCTGCTCCAAGCTAAGCTTGCTACTAGCTATTATTGATAGCTAATACAGCTAACGTATTATTACTGTTACTCTTACCCACACAATGCGCTGATTTCTTCCTTCATGTTTTGGTGTTTTCCGGCTACTTCCTGGATAGTTCTGAAATGCTTGACGGGCATAGCAACAGTAACTAAGGGGGGCGGGACTTTGCGAAAGGTCAATTCGCTACACTGGTGTCAGAAGTGGGGTGGTGGGACCGTGAGGCCATCGGAAGCGCGTGCGCCCAGAAGCGTGAGGGAGCTGCGCTTCCCGAAGGAGGGGGGTAGTGTAACCAGCGCGGTGTATAGAGAGTCTGGCCATCCTTCGATCTTTGCAACACTCACTGGGATTGGCTGAGAGCCTGTCACGTGCTTGACGGGCGCCATGTTGCCTACCAACGTCTGGATTTGTGATCATGACGTTTCAATGATTTTTCCGCCCGTTTCTCGCCGATTTGTAGCAGTTGAAGGAGAAATGGTGTGTTGTGCGGCTTGGGGCTGTTCCATTCGGCCGGGACAAGGCCGTATGATGCATCGATTTCCACAGGATGCACAAAGGAGGGCAGTTTGGACCGTGAAGATTCGCAGGCTGGGCTGGTCCCCCCTCAGCTTATTCCTACTTGTGCGCGGTGAGTTCATTTCCGTGTTTACGATTTTTCGATAAACTAACTTCCCTAGAGCAATCCGAGAGTCTGTAAGGTATTGATGTGTGGAAATCAGTTGTATAGCACATCCAAGCCATGTATAACCATTGACAGAAATCAGGCAAATGTAAACAGTGTCAGATTGACATATGGGATGGATTGAGTGACAGGCCTGAGCCTGAGTCGAGGCAGTGTGTGGGTAGTGTTGAGATAAACTAGACAAGAGCCCAGATACAGAACTGACCCTGCACTGGCTAAACCTGGAAACAGGTAGGCCTTATATTTCTCAAGTGTCCCTGATATTATTGCTCATTATCGTTCACTATTAGCCTACGGAAAGTTGCAAAATATGTAATACTGGTACTGATCACCAATTTACCCGCCACACCAGTTGATCGCGATCGGCTGATTGCCAATCGATCGCGAGATTATTTTGAAAAATGGAGATAGATTTTGAAAAATTAAACAAATTTTAAAAAAAATCGGCACTCCTTTGCGTTCACATCTTGATTGACATCGAATGTACTAACCATTAAGAGGCAAGGTCTGCATTAGTCCTGTGTTAGTCAGATTCAACGTTAAGCAAGATATTATTGGCGAATTATCTCACTCGTAAGCTCTGATGTATGAAGGAGTAACCTTACGTTCACTGTCAGTGTAAAGTGGAGAAGAGGAGAAGAGAGCCGTGACTAACGTTAACAAGCTCCGCTTGTCTTTAATTGTCTGTGTTCGGAGACGACAAACAACAAAAATGGCAGAAGCCAAAAGATCAAAAATTTATAATTTTTACAATGAATGGGAGGAAGATTTTTTTTCGTTTATTCCAACGCAAAATCCATCTATCTTGATTTTTTCATCTATCTTGATCTGCAATAGGCTCTTTTCACAATGACGTCAATTAACTTCCGCCTTTCCGCTAAGCAGGTTATCTTCACTTCCGTTTGCGCCGTAGACGACTCATGGATGTAGAGACGACGTCTGAACATGCAGGAATGCTCAACCTGAAGTAATTTCGAAAGGTAACGTTAAGACTAGCTAATCATAGCCATATGATTATGACTATGATTTTGTCTGTCTGTCTTTCTTTAAAGTAATTTTTTCTGTCTGTCTGTCTGTCTGTCTGTCTGTCTGTCTGTCTATCTATCTATCTATCTATCTATCTATCTATCTATCTATCTATCTATCTATCTATCTATCTATCTATCTATCTATCTATCTATCTATCTATCTGTCTGTCTGTCTGTCTGTCTGTCTGTCTGTCTGTCTGTCTGTCTGTCTATATATCTATTTTTCATAATACTGCAGGCCTTATGGCACATAGCATGGCTGAAATATTTTAGTTTTCATCTCTGAATGGTTGACAGAAGGATATTTGTTCCAAGTTGCTGTAGCACACTTTCATTTGTTCATTTTTCTATCCAACCTATTCTCAGCAAACGGCGGAAAAACCACATTTCGGCAGCACTGATTTTCTTTTCATCTATTTTAGGCAAAGTCCATCCTTCACTTCCGTATATCATGACTGGCCATACGACTTTGTTGTACCTTCTTTTTCAGATTGTTTGAGATGGCGCGATTTTTCCAAAAGTTATTTAGTTGAATTCAAGATCTCCATCTCTCTCTCTCTTTCTCTCTCTCGCTCTCTCAGGATCTCTCTCAAGATCTCTCTCTCTGTCATAAGGTCTCTCTCAAGACCTCTCTCAAGATCTCGTTTTTTTCTGACTATGATTTAAAGTTATTGCCTTTAATGTAAAGCATAATCAAACAGGTACCGTTCGATGAAGAATTTGTAGCCTTTTGTCGAGTTTGGACCGTTTGGTTAATGCAAATGTTTTGGCAATCCGTGGTACATCATCTAGCCGTATTTCAGGGAGGTTTGTGAGCGACTGTGTAAACTCCATAGTTCGTCCGGAAGTTAGCATACCCTGCAAGGAGTCAGAACGGAAATTTTCTGACGTCATGTGAAAAGGGCCTATTCTAGTGTGTACCGAAGAAGGGTAATTTGGAGCGGCATTTTAAAATGCTGCACAAAAGCTATGATACAGATTTCCCAGTGAAAACAGCTCTACTAATCAGAAAATTGCAGGAATTGAAGTCTCAATTAGCAGCGCAACAGTCAATTTTTATGAGACCTAACATCAAGGGTAAGGCTGCAATGATAGCATCGTATCGTGTCCGTCATGTTCTTGCTAAGCATAAGAAATATTTCAAAGACGGCGAAATTGTGAAAGAGGCGTTTGTTGTGGCTGCGGATGCACTCTTCGGTGATTTCAACAATAAAACGGACATTGTGAATGCAATTAAAGACATTCAACTATCCCGAAATCCATAGGTGGAAATCCTGGGGGGGGGACACGACCCCCCCATCCTGGGAAAAATATGATATATCCTCCCCAATATATCATTATAAACATAACTATGTAATTTCAATAATATTAATAATATACAACTAAAGCACATGTGCTGATTGTAGACACTTAATAGTGCATATTTAAGTCCGAAAGCTCGCAATCCGCCGCCCTGTACATCACAATGGTTTGATCATTGCCACCTACTCACCTTTCTTTGTATTGCTGGTTGTAAACACAAATGCCTGCATACATACTGGACTGATAAGTAACACTGCGGTAACTATTATTATTATTAGTAGTAGTAGTATAATGATTTAAACATTTGAACAAGTTGGAACAACCCTTTAGCTAACTACCTATGAATTATCCAGTAATAGTAATTATGGTTCCTCAATATACATTTAACATATTACAACATAGGCTATGTGTTACAGCACCACTTTTGGTGTGCCCCTCAGGAATTGCGCTTGAGCAAATTTCATGTAATTGTCCCCTCCAAAGCTGATATCAGATTTTCACCCCTGCAAAATACTGTTACACGGCGCTGTGAGGAAATGGCCGAGAATCTTCACGAGCAACTGAAGAAAGCGTTGACGCATGTTTGTTCTCCCCCCCCCCCCACTTTGACGAGTCAACCAATATGGTAGCTGTGGCACAGTTACGCGTTTTCATTAGAATGGCCTTTAAAGACATAAGCGCAAAAGAAGAGCTGCTCACCATTTTGCCACTTAAAGGACAGACTAGAGGCGAATATATTTTTCAAGCATTCATGGAATTTGTTAACCAGAATATACTGCCCCTTTTTAAACTCATCTCCATTACAACTGATGGCGCACCTGCTATGGTAGGCCGTACGAATGGGTTCGTTGGATTGTGCAAACAGTGATTTTTCCCGGACTTCCTTAATTATCATTGCATAATTCACCAACAAGTGCTGTGTGGGAAGATCTTAAACATGAAAGAAGTGATGGATATAGCTGTGAAGTTTGTATGCTTGGTTAGGGCAAGGAGACTACAGAGGTGGTGCTATTTCGCGCACACATGGAGGAGACAGGGGCAGAACACACTGACCTGTTGCTGCACATGGATGTAAGGTGGCTGAGCAGAGGTAGATTTTTGGAGAGATTCAGTGAGTTGTTGCCTGAAATCAAAGATTTTCTCAAGCTTGTTAAACATGTCGAATATACACAGCTAGAGGACAAAAAGTAACTTTTGGATTTGGCATTCCTAACCAATCTCACTAGCATGCTGAATGAGCTGAATTTAGAACTACAGGGAGAGGATAATACATGTAATAAACATGATCAGCTCAGTGAAGGCATTTAAAAGCAAGCTCCAACTGCTGTCAAGTAGGATGCAATGCAGTAACCTGCGAAACTTTGCTCACATGCAGGCAGCACTTAAACGTCAGGGTAACAACACAGCACAGCTTGATAATGCACATTATGAGGAGCAAGTTCAGAGCATCTTGTCAAAGTTTGATAGGCACTTTACTGACTTTGCATCCACTGAACCTGTTGCCAGCTATCTGTGTTTTCCATTTGGATGTATTGATGGGATGACATTGCCTCCAAAGTGGCATCACTGTTTCACCTGGACAACCCGGCTATGGAGAATGAGATCCTCACACTTCAAACTGACATTGAGATTAAATCCAGGGCAACACAAAGGATGAAGGGAGCGTTCTGGGAGCTACTGCTGCAGGAAAAGTACCCCAACCTGAGGAGATGTGCCATGAACTTCATAGCATTTTTTTGGATCAACCTACCTGTGTGAATCTGCTTTTTTTTTCACATGAAGCTCATCAAGTCGAATTACAGATCCACAATGACAGATGACTACTTTGTGGCCTGCCTAAGGCTTGCAACCAGCTGCTACAACCCTGACTATGAGAAACTAGCCTCCTCCTCCCAGTGCCAGCGGTCCCACTATGGTAGAGAATTACATTTATTTCTAGTTTTCTAACTGAGAGAATTATACTGTATAGTATTATTTTCTGTTTGTTGTGTGTATTGGATAGGTATTACAGTAATAAGGTTCCATATTTGGGCTGGTAGATCTCGGCTGGCTGTCAAATGTATAAGTAGATCTTGGTTCAAAAAAGGTTGGGCACCCCTGCTCTATATACATGGCGCTGAGTGTAACGACCATGGATGTTTAGACTCGCTAGCCCTTTGCTAACGGGTCGGACTCTTTAGTCGACTGGTTAACGTAGTTGCCCGTGCTGCGGCAGACCCGAGTTCGCGTCTACACTACGGCGGTTCCCGGCTGCCCTCTGAATTCGCTACATTGTGGCGAGCCAGCCAGGAGCACCTTAAAGTTGTTTGCGATCCGCCAGTAAAACGAAAGAAGAAGAAGAAGCATGTAAAAGGCAGGCAAAGTAACAGGCTATCTCTCGAATGTGGCATCCGGGTGGCGTGGCGGTCTATTTCGTTGCCTACCAACATGAGGATCGCCGGTTCGAATCCCCGTGTTACCTCTGGCTTGGTCGGGCATACCTACAGACGCAATCGGCCGTGTCTACGGATGGGATGCCGGATGTCGATGTGTGTGTTCTGGTCTGCACTAGCGCCTCCTCTGGTCGGTCAGGGTGCCTGTTCGGGGGGGAGGGACTGGGGGGAATAGCGTGATCCTCCCATGCGCTATGTCCCCCGGGCGAAACTCCTCACTGTCAGGTGAAAAGAAGCGGCTGGCGACTCCACATGTAGCGGAGGAGGCATGTGGTAGTCTGCAGCCCTTCCCAGATCGGCAGAGGGGTGGAGCAGCGAGAGAACAAGGGGGGAAGGGAGGCAAAAAAAAGAAGGATTTTTAGATAAGGAAAAGTGACATGAAATGAAAAATTAAGCAATTCTCCTTTGCTGCTGCAAATATTCATGAATACTTCAACAGATGCCACTTAACAAATGGAAAGCATGTAAAAGGCTGGCAAAGTAACAGAATATCTCTCAAATGTTAACATATGAAGATATCCTGTTTCTCTTTGCTTCTGATGATAGTCAAAACACTGTCTAAACTATCGCTATTTGAGTTCATAATCACACAACAGAGCATCTACAACTCTCAGTCGGAGGAGACAGCACGCTCCGCCAGGCAAACATCCAGACTAAAAGCACCAGACAGCAAAATTATGAATGGTAATTTAATCACATAATAGCTCCTACACTCTCAAAGTCTAAATTCTCTCCTCTTTCCCACTTGAACAAGTATGCTGTGTGAATAATAATGACAGATATTGGAAATGGACAATTATTGTATTCCTTTTCAGACAACTCAATTCTTGTCGGAATGCAATGTGTTCAACATATTTTCAGGAGAGTATGGGAAAAAGTGTATCTGGTTAAAACACTTACAGATCAAGAGTGTCTACTGAGTGAAAAATGTGTATGACAAATTAACTCAAGGATGGAAGATCCTATTCTCCTATGTCTTCACATTTGCATAATTGTTCTAATGAATGGAACATAGAGAGACACAGAGCTTATTGAGAGCATATCTTGTGTCATCGATATTTTTGTAATTGCAAATAATTGTCGTTTTTATCTTTTTTTACTAGTTAACTGTTATCGCATCTGTATAAGGCCTCCAAGCAGTGTTATATATAATTCATCAATTTTTGAGGTAAAAGTGCACCCCCCCCTTGCCCCAAAATCATCATTTGGATGTGATTCTCACACCCCAAGCATTGATTTTAGCACAGGTGGAGAGGACAATCAAAATAAGGTTTCATAGAAAAGAACAAGAGAAGAACATATGTGCTCCACAAATGGTACCTACAAAAAGTAGGGAGAAAACTCACAGATTAATTTTGTGAAAATCCTTTTCTGATAAAATCATTCATCCATCCATTATCCAAACCGCTTATCTTTACTCAGGGTCACAGGATGCTGGAGCCTATCCCAGCAGTCATTGGGCAGCAGGCAGGGAGACACCCTGTACAGGCCGCCAGGCCATCACAGGGCCAACACACACATATACCTAGGGACAATTTAGTATGGCCGATTCACCTGACCTACATGTCTTTGGACTGTGAGAGGAAACTGAAGCACCCGGAGGAAACCCACACAGACACGGCGAGAACATGCAAACTCCACACAGGACAACCCGAGACGACCCCCGAGGTTGGACTACCCCAGGGCTCAAACCTAGAACCTTCTTGCTGTGAGACAAAATATAATCTTATAAAATTATAATTTCTTATAAAATGTTGTAACATATATTCACAAAGATGTGCATGTTTATGTATGTGTTTGTTATATGATCATACAATATATGACACCCCTGCTGACTGCTCAACCAAACATCCCCCCATGAAGATTGTGTTACCAACATTTAAGTGCAGACCAAGCAAGTTTTTGTAGACAATGATATGTCATTTTGTAATGCATGTGTGGTAGGGGATTGTGGTATAGCCTCAGCGGCAAGTGGAGAGAGGGAATATGGCTTGTGGGAGAGCAGACGTGATAGGAGGCCAATTAGTGAACAGCCTCAGGTGAGTCAAACTAACAACCAATCCTTTTTATGCTGCAGTGAAGCCAGGTCCTGAGAGAAAGGAGCCACGCCAGGTAACAAAAGAGAGCGAGGAGGCTGTAAACTGTGAGATTATGTAATGCTTCCAATTAAACAATTTCAACCAGGAAATGGCAGTTTATATATGGTTAAATTTAGGCATAAAGTTCAAAATGGTTAAGTTTAGATATTGGGTTGGAGACAGCTGATATTAGATGTGGGTTTGGTGTGGTTAAAATTAGGATTAGCATCTGGGGGGGAGGCTGAAATAGAGTGTTTTAAGGACAGGGTAACATAATCTGGCGGGTCACAGATTTGTCCCCAACCTAAACGTAACCTTGTATAAATTTATGCCTAAATTTAACCTTATCTAACTGCTACATCCTGGCTGAAATAGCGTGTTTTAAGCAGAGTCACATAATCTGACGGGTCACAGATTTTGGTATAACACTGGCACCAGAGGGCACCGGTCCATGCAGGAAAAGAAAGGGACATTATATTGAATAAAAAGCTGTGTTCCGCCGAAAACATGTCAGTCTTTTCCATCCTGAACCCGTCCAGTGGCAGCAACCTTGCCACAACATGTTTCTGTCATTGTTGTATCACAAGGACAATGTACAATCTGTTTAAGGGGGTGTCCATTTGCTGTGTGTTTTTGAGGTTTTATAACATTCAGTAGTGTTCCCGATGTTTTCAAATTCGAAATTCAAATTTTGGTAGAAGTACATACGTTTTAGCATCAACAATGCAATTTTCCAAAGCCCTTCTAAAACCTTTTTCCCATGTGACCTGACATAGGTTTCTGCACTTTCTTTCTACACTATCATCACTCTCCAGGCTTACACTGTCAGCGAACTGCATGTGTCTATCGGTGTGTGTGTGTGTGGGGGGGGGGGGGTCAAGCATCAGCACAAACCCGTGTCACTGCTTTTTGCTGACACCTGAGTGAGTCCATTTGAACAACCTGGTCAAGAACGCAGATAGCGTTGCCCTTAAACTGTTACTGTCATTTTGTTGACAAAACAACAAAAACAACAAAAAAAAATCCAGCATTTGTTGTTGCGCATAATAAGAAAAACCCAGCCCATATACAGAACTACTGTATATTAGCCACTGTTTAGAAGCTGCCAATGTCACGCCTTCTTGCTGCACTATTCAATCAATTATCAGAATCAGAATACTTTTATTTGGCCAAGTAGTATGTGTAGGCCTGCACATACTACTTGGCCAAATAAACCAGGGAGAAGAGTTGGAACAGGATGTGACCAGGGTGTGATGGGTCTGCAATGATGTTGCCTGCCCATTACCTAACTCTGGAGATGTAGAAGTCCTGAATGGAGGGCAGGTTGGCACCAATGATTTTGTCTGCAGTCTTGACTGTCTGTTGTAGTCTGTTCCTGTTTCTGACAGTGATGGACTGGATTATTGCAGAGTAGAACTAAATCAGCAGCTCCTGAGGCAGATTGAACTTCCTGAGCTGGTGCAGAAAGTATATCCTCTGCTGGGCCTTTTTGATGATTGTGACTGTGTTGGACACCCAGTTTAGGCCCTGGGAGATTGTGGATCCCAGAAACCTGAAGGTTTCCACTCCAGACACAGTGCTGTTGAGTGCAGTGGGGGGGGGGGGGGCAGTGTTGGAAGGGCTTCTTCTGAAGTCCACTGTCAACTCCACAGTTTTAGTGAGTTATGTGTTCAGCTCCAGGTTGTTATGACCGCACCTGAGAGCCAGCTGTTCAACCTCCTGTCTGTATGTAGACTCGTCACCGTCCCAGATGAGGCTGATGATTGTTGTGTCATCTGCAATCTTCATGGTTTTAAAAGACAGGGAGGTGCAGTCATTTGTGTAGAGGGAGAAGAGCAGAGGGGAGAGCACATATCCCTGGGGGGCACCAGTGCTGATTGTCTGGGTGCTGAATGTGATTTTTTCCCAGTGCTGCCTCCTATCTGTAAGGAAGTTTGTTATCCACTGACAGGTAGGGGTGGGCACAGTGAGCCAGAAGAGTTTGATTCATAGGACTTCTGGGATGATGGTGTTGAATGCCAAGCTGAAGTCCATGAACCAGATCCATGCATATGTCCCTAGGGAGTCGAGGTGTTACAGGATGTAGTGCAGTCCCATGTTGACTGCATCCACTGACCTGTTTGCCCAGTAGGCAAACTGCAGGGGGCCTGTGATGTCATTCAGGTGGGCCAACATCTCTTGAAGGACTTCATGACCACAGACATTAGGGTGAAGGGCCTGTTGTCGTTCAGTCCAGTCATGGAGGGCTTCTTGGGAACCGGGATAATAGTGGAGTGTTTGAAGCAGGAGGGGACTTCACATAGCTCCAGTGATGTGTTGAAGAACCATGTGACGATGGGGACCAGCTGGTCTACGCAGACTCTCAGACAGTAGGATGACACACTGTCTGGGCTTGGTGCCTTCCTGATCTTATGTTTCTGGAAGAGCTGACACACATCCTCTTCACAGACCATTAGTGCCGGTAGGGAGTCAGGAGGGAGAGGAGGCCTGATGGCAGGGGGTTCAGTTAGTTGTGTGATGTCTGAGTTGGAGTTGTAAGGGGTGTGAAAGTGAGTGGATCAAACCTGCAGTAAAACACATTCAGGTCGTCAGCTAGTTGAAGGTTTTCTACAGTGTGGGGTGAGGGATTCCTGTAGTTGATGATGTCCTACAGGCCTCTCCGCATAGACGCAGGACATCACCAACTACAGGAAATCCTCCCCCTAGCCTGATATTAGTTATATAGTTAATTCCCATTGTTTGCAGATGTTGGTTTTGGGAAAATTGATCCAAAATAACGTCTTCATGCCATCCGATGCATAAAGTCAAGGTAGTTTGTTAAATAAAAAATGCACAACAGTCAGAGCTTACTAAACACACATTCAAGTATGAATGACTCCTTCATATCTGATTTGTGTTTTGCAAATAAAATGTCTCTCTGTATGTCTCTAATGTCTCCATCGAAACCCCATGTACAAGCTAATTTAAGCCTTTTTATTTCCCTCTTACCCTTTGTGGATTGAGCTAATCTGTATTACAGGGGTGGATCACCTTTTTTTAAAGCAGGTTTATCCCACAGGACACAACACGGCAGGATGTTTTTTAGCTGTTGGGTTTGTGAAAGCCAGGCACTTTTCACTTTTATATTGAACTGGTGGCAGTGCATCTCTGAAGGGGTTTGCTGATTCATTCCTGCAAGAAAAAAAGCAAAAAGAAAAACTGAGCAAATATTCCAAAAAAAATATCAATTGCTGAAGTGAAACACATTCTTTTTTTTAAAATGATAGTTCAGTTAAAAAGAGTCAAGGTGGGAGGGAAGACAAATTGGCAACAATGATTTTGTGACGTAGAAGAAAAATCCAATTGAAGTAAGACTTGATTTTCGATCCATTGAGTTCCAGGAAGATGGTGCCTCGCAGCAAAAAAACGGGCTGAGGTAAAATCTCAGCCATCTGTTTGGAGTTTGGATATTCTCCCTGTGTTCATGCTGGTTTTCTCCGGGTACTCCGGTTTACTCCCACAGTCCAAACACATTCACAGAGACTTCACATTGCCCATAGGTATGAGTGGTTTGGGAGAATGGAGGTACTATGTAAGCCCTGCCTTCTGTTTGGTTCCTGCTGTAACGGGCTCTATCCCCCCTTGACCTGTGGACAAGATTAAGAAGAGGTATGGACAAAGAATGAATGAGATGCTGGAACAAATCAAGTTCCATTGCAGGTTATTGAACTTATCAAAGTCTGTGTTGTATTTTCTTTCAGGTGGAGTTTCATTTGGAGTCATATAAACAGCATGTAACTTTGCTGGTAATCGGAGGCAAGAGATGAAGACTGTGCCTGCTCATATAAAGTTGCAGTTATGGCCAGCTCTGTTATTATCTCCAGGCAGACAGATTGATTCGTGGTCCAATTTGACCAGATGAAGTAGATTGTATCATATTGTTTATTTGTTTTTGTGCTTTGTGCAATGGTCTCTTTCACACTTGAGAATAGGCCACAATTACTCACTGTAGCAATAATGTTTAGAGTAACCAGCCTTAGTATTTTCATTGGTAAAAACAACACTGGCGGCGGTGAGATGATAGACAGCTTAGAGTCTGCAGGATTTGGAATGACAATGTCTTTTGAGTAAAACTCAAATGAAAAGGGGAAAAAATAACACAAGGATGAAACTGAATTGAGGTTAAATGAACTGAAGCATCATAACAGAAGGGAAATGCGATGAGGCTTTGAAAACGCAATAGAAACTTTAATCAGTGTCATTAAAAGTGTGGTGTTATTTTAGATGGGCATTTCCCGTATGGCATATACCACTCCAGAGAGGAAATTGGACACAGTGGAGTGGTCTGAATCCCCCCCCCCGAATTTTTTTTAACTACTCAGTCATACTTCACTCTAATCTAATTGAGTTGGAAATTAAAGCCCCAGAATAAGGTTAGTGACAGAGCTTTTATAAATGAGGTATAAGAATAGACAAAGAAAATTGGATGTAATGATATCGAGTCCATTTTACGCTGCACAAAATGCCGATCTTAACAAGTCACTGACAGTTATATTCACTTTTAAAATCTATATTTTTTTCAAGTTTATTTTTCACTTTTAGCAGTTATACAGTGACATTCATAATCTAAAGAAAGTATAAAAATGTAAAAAAAAAATTGAAATTAAAAAATCAAGTTAACATAGGATCATATATAAGGGTAAAATATAAAAGTGAGATATAAAGATTAGAAATTGAAGAAGATAAGGCGTCCAGGTGGTGGGGCAGACTATTCCATTGCCTACCAACAGGGGGATCGCTGGTTCGAATCCCTGTGTTACCTCCGGCTTGGTTGGGTGTCCCTACAGACACAATTGGCCACGTCTGCGGTTGGGAAGCTGGATGTGAGTATGGGTCCTGGTCTTTGCACTAGCATCTCCTCTGGTCATTCGGGGCGCCTGTTCAGCAGGGAGGGGGAACTGGGGGGAATAGCGTGATCCTTCCATGCACTACATCCCCCTGGCCAAACTCCTCACTGTCAGGTGAAAAGAAACGGCTGGTGACTCCACAAGTATTGGAGGGGACGTGTTAGTCTGCAGCCCTCCCCGGATCGGCAGAGGGGGTGAAGCATCGACCGGTACAGCTTGGAAGAGTTGGGTAATCGGCCAGATACAACTGGAGAGAAAAAGGAGGGGGAAAAAAAACGGAAGACGATCAACTCTCTAGAATATTCACAGTGTGTCTATGCTAATGTGTATTTATGCATTTATGAGACTGAAAATGTCACTTAGTTGAGTGATGAAACGTATCTGTCAGTAAACGTATCCAGATGAACTGATTCAACCTTCTTTGGTGTATTTATGCAGCTTTATGCACAGCAATAATAATGGGACGTGTTCTTGAAATAAGTAAAAATGAAACCAATGGGATGTATATTTTCATGAAAGCAAGCTTTGAAAGCCACTTTATTTGACATTTTTTTCTTACAACAAATTGTAATCTTACAAAGAATTTGTCCTCTGCATTTAAGCCATTCCCTATTGTATAGGAGCAATGGGCAGCTGCACCACCCAGGGACCAACTCCAGTCCTTCTTTCCATTGCCTTGCTCAGGGGCACAGACAGGAGTATTAACCCTAACATACATGTATTTTTGATGGTGGGAGGAAACCGGAGCACCCAGAGAAAACCCACGCAGACACGGGGAAAACATGCAAACTCCACACAGAAAGGGCCTGGGATGGCCTGGAGTTCGAATCCAGGACCTTCTTGCTGTGAGGCAACAGTGCTAACCACCATGCCATACATAACCTTGCAGTTTCACTTGTCAAGATTTTTTTTCTTTTTTTTTAGAAAACTCATCAATATCTTTTTAAATTGTGAATTCACTTTACCATGAAAAAAAGGCTGCGATATAGTGGAAATTATTTTAACCGTTTGTATTTTAAACAAGAACCCTTTCTCAACAGCGCTGGCAGATTTTACGTCTTGTTTGTGAAAAAAGGATTTTAAGAATCAAAAGTATTTTTTGTGAGGTCGCTATCTTTTACTGCATATGATTTACCAGGCATATGATTACTATAGGCAGCTTATATGGCTTGAAACCAATAAACCCCTGTTCTGGAAAACGGTTCTTTTCCATTTTGTCAGTTCTCACAGCAGCAGTTTAATTTATTTCTTTTAACCTTTATTTATCCAGGAAAAGGCTCATTGAGATTAAAAATATCTTTTATAAGAGCGTCCAAGACAGGCGGCAGCAGCACAATTGACAGGGTTGCAGACATACAAATGTAACAATTTGCAATAAAATGCAAAAATAAATGACAGAAAATATTCACACATGTCATCAACATCAGGGATCATACAGGGGCGATGTAAATCAGTCAAAACATCTGCATTCAGATGTGCCTGCCTCCAAATCATTAAAAACTACTTTAAATGCATGCGATGAGACCAGCTCCTGAAGACTCCAGTCATTTTGCAGCTGATTCCAGGCAGAGGGAGCAGCATACTTAAACACCATTTTGTCCAGTGTCAGTACGGGCTTTAAGGACATATAGTAAGAATAAGGCCTGGGAGTGGAGACAATAATTTCACATGCTTTTCTGAAGGATGTAGATCCGTAGGTAAGATGGAAGCAAACCAACAATCAGTTTATAAACAGCACGGTGGCGCAGTGGTTGGCACTGTTACCTCACAGCGAGAAGGTCCTGGGTTCAAACCCCAGGCCGTCCCAGGTCATTTCTGTGTGGAGTTTGCATGTTCTCTGCGTGGGTTTGTTCCGGTTTCCTCCCACCATGAAAAATACATGTACGTTAGAGTTAGTACTCCTGTCTGTGCCCCTGAGCAAGGCAATAGAAAGAAGAAGTGGAGTTGGTCCCCGGGCACTGCATGGCAGCTGCCCACTGTTTCTAGTGTGTGTATAGGGGATGGGTTAAATGCAGAGGATGAATTTCATTGTAGGTATGTACAGTGACAATGAAGTATCTTCATCTTCATCATTTTCGTAAATAAAACGATGCCAGTAGTGTAAGTCTGTGGGTGGACAAGGCAGACCATCCAACCTGAGCATACAAGGAACCATGGTGAGTAAATGCTTTAAAATGTATAGTGAACCTCAGTGCTCCATGGTAGACAGTATCCAGTGGATGTAGGCATTGTGTGGATGCATGCATGCATGTGTATAATAACATTGCCATATTCTAGCACAGACACAAGAGTAGCAGCAACAACCCTCGTTTTGGCCTCGAAGGAAAAGCAAGACTTGGCTCTACAATAAAAACCCAATTTCAACTTCAGTTTTTTTTTTCACCAGTCGCTGAATGTGAAGCCTAAATCCATTCTGATTCCCAGGTATTTGTGTTGAGGCACAAACTCAATCTCAGAGCCCTGAAAAGCGGTCATAGACGGGAGGTTCAGTGGTTTTGTCTTTGCATTTGAAAACATTGTGAGTTCGGTTTTGTCAGCGTTCAGAACCAGTTTTGAATCATGCAGGGTGAGTTGAATATTAAAAGCAATATACTTAACTTTGTGAAGTGTTGTTTTTTTCGTTTTTACTCTTCCTTTGGTGGTGTGTCTCGGTGCAGGGTTCAGCATTTGGGGAACATCCATAAAAACAAGGCGCGGGGGGGGGGAGTGGCATGGTTCAGGAGGTAGCGGGTCATCTAGTAATTGGAAGGTCACTGGTTTGATCCCTGGCTCCTCCAGAGAGCATGCCAAAGTGTCCTTGAGCAAGACAGTGAAGCCCTAACTGCTCCTGATGAGCAGGTTGGTGCATTGCATGGCAGCCCCCACCATCAGTTTGTGAATGGGTGAATGTGAGGCGTACACTGTAAAGCACTTTGAGTGGTCAGTAGACCAGAAAAGCACCATATAAATACAGTCCATTTAACACATCTGGCCAGCTAGGAGTGGTCTGGGAATCCTATGCTGGTTTCTCCCATGCACCTCTCTTGCAATTAACAAAATTCAGGGAAATATACGAGAAAATACAAGTGAAAACTAAGATAAGGTTTTTTTTTTTCTGAAGCCTATTATTTTCCGTCACACACTTAACATTTTGTGTGAGCACCGAGTCTTTGTTCTTAGTGCACTGCAGAAGAATGAAGTGGTTTCTAGCTGCACATTAAGGTCAGTATTGCAATTTTCATAATCGTTATTGCCATTGGTCTTTGATATAACGAAGTCTTTTCAAGAGTCCCCATTAAATAACTTACCTCACGCATGACAAGAATGAAAGCACTTACGTGTTAAATTGCTGATATCTAAAACTAAAATTCATACACCGGCATCAAAGCGGTTTTCTGTGTTTGGCACATCAAGTTCAGGGACTTCATCCTATTTACAAGAACATTTTACCTTGTCCATGAAAATGTGTCTTAAATGTCATCATAACATAATTATGGCTTATTCTCTTTTCTTATCTCTTCAGTTTTGTATTGCTGTTGACCCTGTCGATGATTTCAGTTTTGTTTTTTTCAGAGAACCTGGCAGCTCTCTCTCTCTCTCTCTCTCTCTCTCTCTCTCTCTCTCTCTCTCTCTCTCTCTCTCTCTCTCTCTCTCTCTCTCTCTCTCTCTCACACACACACACCACACATACACCAAGCATCCTTTCTTTCTTACTCTTATTCTCTGTCTTTACCTTCCCTCGCTCACTTCCTCTCCTTTTTTCTCTCGCATGAAATGTTTTCAACATTTTAGATTCCAAATCCCCCAAAGTGAAATTTATTTCTTCACTTGATAATTCTGTCAAGGCATAACAAAAAGGTGTGTGTGTGTGTGTGTGTATTTGTGTGTGTATATACACCGTATTGTCATCTTTTTCCTATATTACTCCTAATGGTTTTGTTTGTGCAATACTCCAACGGACCAAAAAAGAAACAAATGCTTTTGGTGGAATTTCACAAACTGTCATTCAGCCCCCGTCTCCCCGCGGATGCTCTGTGGTGTCTGTCTTGTTTGCGCTCAACACTTTGATGTCTCTCAGCAACTGTATTGTGGATAATGATACAAGCCATTAGAAGTAGGTCAAGACAGGAGACAGCCACTCCGGGTTCAGCACTCTGGTGTCACTGCATTTCCATCCATCTGCACCGTGCTGCTGGTTTTTTTCCCCGTGTGTGTGTGTGTTTGTGTAGTTGAGGGACTGTGTTTGTTCATGATTGTATAGGTATAATGGTGTGCTGGTACACATATGGTGTGTGTGTGTGTGTGTGTGTGTGTGTGTGTGTGTGTGTGTGTGTGTGTGTGTGTGTGTGTGTGTGTGTGTGTGTGTGTGTGCGTCAGTTGGCTAGGTGGTTAGTTGGTTAGTCTATTTGGATGTTTACAATTTTACAAGTTTGTGTGTGTGTGTGCGGTTGTGGTTGTGTGACCGTGTTCATGTGTGTGTGTGCATGAATGTGTCGGTACAAGTGTGGCTGTGTGTATTTGCTTATTTAGAAGGATGCATGTGTTTTTTTGTGTGTCTATGTATGTGTGTCTGTCACTTGGCGAGGTGGTTAGTCTATTTGGATGTTTACATTGTTACAAGTTTGTGTGTGTGTCTGTGTGTGTGTGCGTGCGTGCATGCGTGCATGCATGCAGTTGTGTGACTGTGTTCATGTGTATGTGTGTGCATGAATGTGTGTTGGTAAAAGTGTGGATGTGTGTATTTCCTTATTTATAATGATGCATGTGTTTGTGTGTGTGTGTGTGTGTGTGTGTGTGTGTGTGTGTGTGTGTGTGTGTGTGTGTGTGTGTGTGATAAGGACTAGGTGTGTGTATTTGCTTGTTAAGGATGGTACACGTATGTGTTTGTAAGAGTGTGTGTCTATAAGTTATCACAACTGTGCACGTGTGTGTGTGTGTGTGTGTGTGTGTGTGTGTGTGTGTGTGTGTGTGTGTATGTGTGTGTGTGTGTGTGTGTGTGTGTGAGTGTAGTAACAATAAACCAAAAGAAATAAACAGACTCTGGTGCCCTATCTCATCTTAGCTCTTACAAGGAGTTTGTCTCAGTTGAGCCTTTTGAGACTTCTGTCAGCCAAGACCTCTAATTGAAAATATTCATTGCTGCATGCAATTTATTACGTTCATTCAAAACACCCTGAGACTTCGACCATTCACTGAATTCAACCGAGGTTTCATTAAAACACTAAACTAGGATCATTTTATACATTTCTTAAGGGCAATTAAATACACTGGGAGAAGCTGTATTTCTGTTTCATGAAGCACAAGACCAATACACCGTTTGGCCTGTGGACTGGGCCCATTTAAGTACTGTTGTAACCCAAGTACTTCTTCTCTATGAAGGAAATCCGAATAGTGAATACATCTGTATACATACAGTTCAAAAATACAGTGACACATTTGTACAGTTTTTGTTTTTCACAGGTTGTACAGTTCAGAGTGAACCTTGATTTGTGCTCAAAACAAAATAAAATCTAAACAGGGATGAACCAAGATTCAGCATGAGATGTTATGAATTTCAGAAGGGTTTTCATTTTATTTTATTTTATTTTATTTTGTTATTTTTTTGGTGGGTATCTAAGTAAGGTGTATGTTCTGCACTTTATAAGAGAGAGGCTTTCAAGGGTAATCCCATTTTTTTACAACCTGGGTCTTATTTTCGTAGTTTTTGCATTTGTGCATGTTGGTTGTGAAATCATTTTACTAATTTTACTTCATTGCAGAGATTTTCTTCCAGATCAGAGAGGCTATGTGAAAGTTTTGTCGACCATTGCTCCTGTGTCCAAAAGCTCCACGGTGGAGCCAGTGAATAAAATAATATCATAAAATAATATGGCAAAAACTACATAAATAAGACCCAGGATGTTAAAAAAAACGCCTTCAAGTGAATTCAGAACAAAACAAGGGCTTTAGGCAGAACCACATAATTAACTGAAGGCCATAGCAGGTGTTTTTTTTCCTTCTTATTCTTTCTTTCTACCTGATTGGACCATTCATATGCAAACCACAGTGGATGTGGTAGAATTAAGAACTGTCATAGCTGAAAAATGTGTAGACTTGGTGTAAGTAATGCATTCTACTTTTCTGGAGAAAAAACAAACACACAAACAAACAAACAAAATGTACCAATGGCCATTGGCATTACACCGTATTTACCTCCTCTGTAGATTTACATTATATTCTCTATTGGAGAATATAATGTAAATCTACTGTGAATATATCAATCAATCAAGTTGCATTTTATATAGCGCTTTATAGCCCTTTGAAAAAAAAATATATAAAGAGAGACAGAGAGAGACAGAGAGAGAGAGAGAGAGCAAGAGAGAGAGTGTGCGATGCACGAAACAGGCCTGTACTGCTATGTATTAAAACTTTTTTTCCTGCATCTGTATTGATATATATATATATATATATATATATATATATATATATATATATACTGTGAATGTGAGTGTGATGTAGGGTTATACAAATAAACTTGACTCGAATGGCTGTGTAATGACACAGTTAACATGTTTTGTCCTTATTCTAATGTCCCTTTACGTTGTGTGCTGTTTGCTAGCATTGCATATGGCATTCTCTGGCTATTTGTGTTTGTTCCGTTTCCTCTGTCGCTCCGAGCCTAAGAGATGCTCACATTCAGGTATATTCCTCTGAGAAGCGGACAACGAAGAGCTCTGGCTTTACACTTGCTATCACAAAGGATAGCAAGGGGCTGCCTTGCCTCTTGCATGTCTACCACTATCCAGCCTCTGTTTATCTGTTACCTTTTTGTTCTGGATATCATCAGCTTGCCATGATGTCTCGCACTACAGAGAGGTTTGTGCCGTGTGCGTGTTGATGTTCGGCGGTGAATCCCCAATGATGATGGCTTGACCCTGGATCTTGTGTGAGTCACAAGATGACCACTTGAGCACAATCAATACTCTGAGCATTCAACTCATCTCGTTTATCCGCTCACCCTGACACATTATCTTCCCCCACCAATCTCTCTGTCTGTTTCTTTCTTTCTGTCTCTTCCCTCGTTCCCTTTCACACACACACATTACACACATTTTGTATGTTTTGATTGTCAAACTCATTCACCGAGGCTGTGCTCTATAGACCCCTGTCTATCTGCAAGCTTTTTTGTTATTTTCCAGTGACCTCTTAGCCTCACTGCCTCTCCATGGGTCTGTGTTCTGTAAATCTTTGGCGGACACCTACGGATAATGTTGGTCTCATTACTGCTCCTTTCTATAAGTTCACAAGGTCTCTCAAATCAAGGCTTCAGAAAGTGTTGAATTCACAGCTGAGTGGGACTGCATAACATACTTTGAGTGATGATGAGGTTGCCGTTCGCTTTTTTTGAAATGGTGCCCCTATATCCGTGCAATAACAGAGCATAGAAGCAACTTTTTGGGTGATGGACTGACGAGAAAAATCCGATTCCTGCAAAGACAGGCATGGAGATCGGGTTTGCAATATCTACAGCACACTGGTTCACGATAGTTATTCTGCTGAATTTCATAATATACGATGGAGGAGAGGAAAGTCTCATATAGAAGGTATGCCATATGAGAAGTCAGAGTGAGTATTATGAGATTATGAGGTGTTTATTATACACAGATAGAGTCAGCGCTATGATTTAGAATTGAATAGGCCCGGATAGATTTGTTGTTTTGTCTATAAGTCGGTGAGTACAGCACCAAGATTTGAATTAGCAAGAGAAGGCCACCTTCAAAGGCTACGGTGCAATATATTATCTATTCGATGAATAAATAAATATTGAGTCTAAAAAAATGAATGAATCAAAGTAACCTTTGATTGAAGAGTCATAACATTGTGAGTCCAATCTGATGGCAGGCGCTAATAAGAAATCTCATAAGTCATCGGTGGCGCGGTTGCACAGTGGTTAGCGCGGTCGCCTCACAGCAAAAAGGTCCTGAGTTCGAGCCCCGGGGTAGTCCAGCCTTGGGGGTTGTACCGGGTCTTCGTCTGTGTGGAGTTTGCATGTTCTCCCTGTGTCTGCGTGGGTTTCCTCTGGGTGCTCTGGTTTCCTCCCACAGTCCAAAGACATGAAGGTCAGGTGAATTGGCTATACTAATACTAAATTGTCCCCAGGGGTGAATGTGTGTGTGTGTGTGTGTGTGTGTGTGTGTGTGTGTGTGTGTGTGTGTGTGTGTGTGTGTGTGTGTGTGTGTGTGTGTGGGCGCCCTGTGATGGTCTGGTGGCCTGTCCAGGGTGTCTCCCTGCCTGCCGCCCAATGACTGCTGGGATAGGCTCCAGCATCCCCATGACCCTGAGCAAGGATAAGCAGTTTGGATAATGGATGGATGGATAAGGCATCGGCCTTCTAAAACCACTTCCTATTAGCTTTAAAGCCTCGGAATTTATCAGGATACACCTGTATACCTCCTACACTGTACCACTTCCAATGTATGGAGAAAGGTTTGATGCTTGAAGGTGTGTCTAGTTTGCATGGAGTTTTCCCATTTGAGAAATGCTTATGTTGGTTTCCAATTGTAAAGTTTTGCATTCATTATTTGAATTTATGTTGCAAAATTTATTTTTTTGGAGGGGGGGCATACAGTGACACGTGGATCTACATAACATGCTCTACCATTTTGAAAAACATCCTGGCATGGATGCTGTAAATACAGTGCACTGTTTTCTCAGCCAACTTCAATTATTTATTCTTCGGGACTGAACAAAAACATTTAAAATTCCTGGCCCTTTGTGCTACATTAATTTTCCACATGGGTAGAGTTGGACAATTTAAGTCCAATGCAAAAAATAAAAAATAAATCCCTCCTCAAATAGAGGGTAGAGGATAATAACCCAGTGTTATTTATAACATAACAATGATCAAATGTCAATATAGAATCCTATTATTGAGCTTTTATCTCATTTAAAAGCTTGATTAGAAACAAGAACAATGATCAGGGGAATGCAGCACACTTCAGACAATGGCTGTATACATACAGCTTTCTGTGCTGGATCTGCATTGACTTGGTGCTTGGGTATAGGGGTCAATAATTAAATTATTTGGTCATCCACAAGTCTAGGAGAAGTGTAATGAGGTTAAAAATAGGTTTGGATTTAGAAATACTACTAAAATAAATCACAAACAATGTAAATACATGCAACTGAACTGTCCAGTTACGTGTATTTACATTGTTTGTAATATCTTCCTACTGAAATCAGTCTTCACAGACAGTGCTGACAATATTCTTCAGGTCGCAGTCCATAGTTCAAAGTTTTACATCACTGGAGCAGTCAAACTGAGAAATGACAGTAATCCGCACACATTTGGATGTAGTGTGCACCGTTTTACGTCTCATACGTGAATTTTTATCATTCATAAAATGCACAACACAAACGACTGATCCATTATCAGCGCAAAGCAGCATGATGTGCGTTGCAAATTGCAGAATACATGACATTCAAATTCCCCGAAAGCTGCCATCGTAAAGATTTTTGATGTAAAAAAAACCCCAATCAGATATGTTGTATCCCTAAATGAAATGTTGTGGAGATAAGTTGCCATGGACCTGTCAAAATCCCAGATGGATTACTGTTGAGAATTTAGAAGAAATAGACCATTTGGAGTAAACATGATCACATTTCCTCAAAAGGTACTGTATTTGAATGATGGTTGCCATAGTTACTCAGCTATAAAATGCTCTACACCTCAGTTTTCCTCCCTGGAAAGTCATTCTATCCCAACTCCTTGCCTTTCCTTTTTCCCCATTCAGTTTCACTTTCTCATAAGACATCCTCCCTCGGTGAAAATCGGAAAGCCTGTACTGTCTACTAACTTATGCAAAGCAGCAAGAAAAATTACCCATAGGTATTTTTCTCCAAAGTTCAACTACCACCCAGGAGATTCGAACATATCACTTAAAGTGGCAGAAGTGGGAAAAATGACATGGAGACTGAGTGGGTGACATTTGGCGTATTGAGGTGAAATGCAGAACCCTGCCCCCCACATCCCCCCAAAAAAGAAAGAAAGAACATGCATCTCTTGAAGACAAAGCAGTGTCAAAAAAAAAAGAAAAATCTGTCTCTTTCTCTCTGTATTTTTGGCCTCTGCAGTTTTTGAACTGGAGGCTCTAACATTTCTTTTTAATGCTCTGTAAGCATGGGAGGCACTGGTGCAATAAAAAAAAGGGAGATACCTTAGATCATACTTAAAGTGAAAAATGATTCTTACACATTTTCCCGCTCTGTGTAAGTTTATCATAGTAACATTTGGTCATATGATTGGTCAACACATGGTTTATCTGAACTCACATACCGAGGTCAATACTCAGTTTCTGTGTACCATCACAGTAATGGTAATGCTTTTCTCACCAGTGCAAGATGATTCTCAGCAGGAAAATATGCAGTTGCAATTTTTTTTTGTAATGTAGATGCTGTTATATGCAACTTTTCTTTCAATTTTACACTGTATTGCTGTTTAAGTGGCTTCTTGGTATTAAGGGCCATACTTTTAATCAAATTCTTTGGCTGTGCGAGCTTATGAGCTATACTAACAAACTAGAAATTAAACTTATTACATCATATATCAAAGGAAATATTGAACAAATGTCTCTAAACTTAAAAATCGGCTAATGGGGGAATAAGTCTTAATTAACGAATATTTTCTTTCATGGTTTGTCTGAACATAAGAATGCTCTTGACTCTGTCGATAGTCTGTCTTTTTCATTTTCATCAGCCACACCCAGACCCTTCTCCCTCCCTTGTTCTGTCTTCAAATATGTCTTTGTCACTGTCTCCCTGTTTCTGTCATGTTCGTTCGTTCGTTCTCTCTCTCTCTCTCTCTCTCTCTCTCTCTCTCTCTCTCTCTCTCTCTCTCTCTCTCTCTCTCTCTCTCTCTCTCTCTCTCTCTCTCTCTCTCTCTCTCTCCTGCTCCCCACCCATCTTTTTTTCCTATCTCTTTCCTTCCTCTCTGCTTCCACCAAAGGTCCACCTGCAAGGCCACATTCTTTCAAAGACCTTCATCATGCAGCGACAGCAGGACCTAAAGGTGCCTATGGAAAGCACATCAATTTGGATTAACGTGGGCGATAGAAAAGTAGGGTGGTTCTTCTCTTTTGTCACTGTTCTCTGCTTTTCAGAGGGTCTGATGACAGTGAAGGTTTGTTTGAGCCAAGGGCGGGAGTTATCTTGTTACACTGCCTGAGGGGTTGTGTATCTGGAAATGTCCAGACAAAGTAAACTTTGGTGGTATTCAGATGCCCACAGAACTTTGTTTTATGGAACTGCAAACACCCGCAAATGTCCGAATACAACTGTTAGACGGAGGTTTTCAGGAATTCAAATGACTGCATTTGTTAGCTAATGGCTTGGCCTTTCAAATGCTATTAACAGTCAATGGTCTGGGTGGGGCCCACAGAAATGGCTGGGCCCCTAAAAAGGTCCAGTGAATGCCCCCCACCCCTACAAAAAAAATAATCTACTTCACTCATGTCAATGCATGTGTGTGCTCTCTCTCCTACTAAACACATTCATGTAAACTGAGAGACTTATTCAGTAATGGGGGCTACATAGGCATTGGCGTGTGCATGCACACACACACACACACACACACACACACACACACACACACACACACACACACACACACACACACACACACACACACACACACACCACCATAATAGAAATCTTTGGTACACTTAAATACACCAAGGTCAACAACGATCTGCTACTTACACATTTCTTAGCAGAAAATGCAATTTCTTACCTTATGGCTTCATCTTTGCCTCTTATATAGCCATCTTCCTATTCTTACTGGATACAACGTCCTTTATGATGTCTTTAAAGGCTGTCTTTTTAGCCAGTTCACACTCAATGGCAAGTATTGCCATTATCATTGGTTATATTTAGGCTGAACATAATTATTTCTGGCCTCCATAGCCCCCCCCCCCCCGCTCCACCCCCCCCCCCCCAGTGGCAGGGCCCCAGAAAACTTTCTCCTTTTGGGCAGCCTTTTTCCTTTTATCCCTTATGGGCAGTCCTGGGGTTGGTACTGAAGCCTGCCCTCTTCCCCTCTCCCTCCCCCAATTATAGTAGTTCAGGGAAACAGGTGTTGATGTTTAAAATCTGCTTTAGAACTACTTCTATTCTTACCTCTGACTGACACTTCCTTGTCTTGAATCAATCCACAGTTTTAGCACATGTCTAGCAGTTCAGGGAAGTAAATTGTGAATGGGATCAATGACAACCGATCGGATGGCATCATAGTATGGCAGGAAGAAAAGTTCAGACCATTTAGCACCATACTGCACACCCACTTTCTTCTGGGCTGCCTTTGTTGTGGCCTTCTCTGTCATCTTTGCAAATCTGTTGTGTTCTTCAGAGGCGCGCAAAGTCCATTCAAGTTTATCTGTCAAATCCAGAGAAGTCGGTTTTCCCTCCAAATGATGTCTTCAGACAATTGTCACCACCTGAACAGAAAATCAGATGGGTTTTATTGTTTGGTTCATTCCATATCACAGAAAACACCCCTCAGTGCCTCATGGCCAACAAAACTACCACACTTGCGGGAAGCTGGGATATCAGATGAGAGTCAGAGTGCAGCTGCTCTGTAAACCGTGCATCCCAAGGTTGAAGAGTCCATCATGAGAAGCTCTTCCCACAGTTCTCAGAGGTCATCAGCCAAGGTCTCAAGATATGCATTATATCGATTTTGGGTTCTTTAAGCCCTGGTATCACTCCAAGTAAAATGTTATTTTCATGTTTATAGAATGTTAAAGTTGTACACAATATCCTGTTGATAGTGCGCATTTTGGAAATGGCTTGCAAAAGAACACTTGAGTTTTCTAAATGACAGGGGAGTAGGGACGCTACTACTCCTCTGCGCCTGGAATATCGGATTATTCCAACGTCAAGTCTGAACGAAAACAAATAACTGGTGTCCATGTTGAATGTATTTGTTGTTTTTTTTAAGAAGATGTCTGAACAGCAGGAAAGGTTCTTGGACAATGTTATTTGGCGGTCTAACAGGATGGAGTCAGAGAGCTCAAACAGATGCAAGAGGAGTCTGCTCCAAAAGAGGATAAAACGAGCGGGAAATGATTCACTTTAAGTAAATTTATCTCTGTAGTCTGTTGGTTTTTGTATAACTGCCACACATTCTGATGTGTTCGCATTTCTTTAGCATTTCTTTATCTGCTTTATCCCTTAATATGGTTGAATCTAACCCTTGTACTAATTTTGCTTTTTACAGGAAGCTGTACGGAGAATGCATAATGCTGAAAACAACACGCAAATATATGATCCACAGACAAGGTAAGTTAATGTGTTTTGTTGGTATATCATCACATTTGTTTCATTGCAGTACCTGTAATTCTAAATAAACTTTTAATCAATCACTCTTTCTTCTCCACAGTGTATCTTCCCCACACAACCAGGAGCTAACAACACATCTTTTGAATGATGGGTCAATGGCTTTTCCAGCTGTGGATCCTGAAGTTGTAAAAGGTGAGTCACAATGTCCAGATAGTTAGGCCTATCCTTGTTAGGGAGTATGTCTAAAGTCCTAAACTTAAAAAAAATGTTTCAACTGTATAGGCTGCATTTAGTGATAAAGAAAATTTTTTTCTCTCTCTAGCAACCTGCAAGACCTATTATGAGACTATCTGAAAGAATGACAGGATGACTTAAGAAGAGAATCTAGAGAAGAAAGTGAAGGATGGGATCATCACTCACATGCACTTGCATGACGCAAAGGAAGAGAAGAGTAAGTCAAAACACAATAATTTTCTCAGTAGTTCTTAGACTTTACCCCATTTTATGTTGTCAGTGGTCTAATTTCTGTTTTCCCTGTGTTTTGCAGCTGCACAAGGTCAGAGCTAGTGTTCTTCAAACTGATGAAGAGGCTGTGATATGGAAGACCGCAACAGTAGATATGATGTCTGAAGAGGAGGATGCCATCTTGGATGGAAGGCCAGTGTGGGTTGTCCGGCCTCCAGCCTGTAGCACAGAATTTTCTGCACTTTGTGGGGGGCTACAGAGCAGATTGGATGTAGACCAAACATATGTTGTGAGTCATCATGCACAATATTGGTTTGGATAGATTCACAATGGAGATCACAGAATCTGGGTCATTCTTGGAAATGTTCAACAATTAGTGTTGGTTTTATTTCCCCAAAAACCATTTCTATTCTGTTCTGTTCAAATATATTATATATACTATATATTGTAACATGCATGGATAAGTAGACATGTTGGTCCTTGATTAACAGGTCGGACCCTTTAGTCGACTGGTTAACATTGTCGCTTGCGGAATGGGAGACATGGGTTCGCATCCCGGCTGTGGCGACGGTCTCCCAGACTGCCTCCTGAATTCACTACAATATATGTGTGTGTGTATATATAGTCAATTTATATGCCTTCAACTCCATCAACCCACTCAAACTCTTTACCATACTCTTGAATATGAACATTGACCCAGCCATATGCCACTGGATTCAGAGCTTCCTGTGGAACAGGCCACAGAGGGTGAAAGTTAATAACCTAACCTCACACCCTCTTACCCTCAGTACAGGTGCTCCTCAGGGCTGTTTTCTCTCCCCTTGGCTCTTCTCACTTTACACCACCCACTTTACATCCACGGACTGTTCTGTGAAAATAATAAAATATGTAGACGACCTAACTATTGTAGGCCTCATCTCCAACAATGATGGAACCCCGTACCGCACTGAAGTAGACCAAACTGTCACTTGATGCACAAACAACGACCTTCTGCTTAATGCAGCCAAAACCCAAGAACTCATTATTGACTTCCGATGCATGTTGAATCCCAAAACACCCATAGAAATGAACGCAGACCCCATCACCACCACTGACTCTTAAATTCCTTGGAACATACATCAACAGTAACCTGAAGTGGAAAAGTAACACTGAACACATCATTGCAAAACTTCAACAATGACTTTACTTTCTTCGGCAGCTTAAAAAATACTGGATCAAACATCAGCATCTCATTCTGTTTTACTCAGCCATTATTGAGTCCATCATAACATCTTCTATTACAGTATGGTACAGCGGCACGGACAGTCAAACACAGAGAAAAACAGAGGATTGTCAACAAGGCATCCAAAATCATAGGCAACCCACTCCGCTCAGTTGAATCTCTACATACTCACCGGACTGTAAAGCGAGCAAAGATAATTTCTGACCCCTCACATCCTGCTCATCACCTCTTCCACCTTCTTCTCTCAGGGAGGCGCTACAGGTCACTGTCCACTAAGACTAAATGCATACACAGTTTTTTGCCCTAGCCATCAGGACTCTGAATTCCTCTCTATAGTCCCCTCCTCACACACTACTTGCATGTATACTACCATTCACCTAATTGTTGTGCATAATGTGTTTGTTGCTGCTATTGTGTGACTGTATTGTTCGTGATATTATGTGGTGTGTCTGCTGTTGTCTATGGATGTATTGTGCTGCAGAGTATAACATGCTGTACCGAAAACAAATTCCACCAGCCTTGGTTGTGTGGCTAATAAACAATCTATCTATCTATCTATCTATCTATCTATCTATCTATCTATCTATCTATCTATCTATCTATCTATCTATCTATCTATCTATCTATCTATCTATCTATCTATCTATCTATCTATCTATCTATCTATCTATCTATCTATCTATCTAATAATTTATATTATACTGTATTATATTCATTTATAATACAAGTATTTGTGTAATTCATTTTTGTTTGTCAGACTATATAATCTACCTACGAACACAAAACAACACCAATCATAATAGTAATATAAACCAAGTGAAATCATATCAGAGGACACACATTGGACCAATGGGGAGGTGTTTAGAGGCAGGGCAAGAAATTATGCCACCAAGCCAAGGTAAGACTTTTGACCAATTGAAGGGTACCTGGTGGCCCAAGGTGGGAAATGCAAATGTTCCCTTGCAAGCATCCCTGGGGGATTATTCATCATGACAACTAATGCCTCTAGGCGGGCCCCCAAACCTGGTACATATCCAGGAGTATTCCAGCCCACGAAACAGGTCAGCAAACTCCTGCATACACCCGATTTGAGTGTCTGGGAGTATACAGGAGTATTCCAGTCCAGATACACTTCTTTTTGGGCAGTGTTAAGTGTTGGGATATAACACAAACTTATTGTAAGATGCCAGTCAAAAGATGCAAAGCCTGTTGTTCATAGAAACATTTAGTGATACCATAAAGGGGTTTAGAAGTGGTTTGCTCATGGTTAATAACACATTTGTCGATGCATTATAAATCTGTAATTACATTTTATAATACATTTGCAAACATACTTTTTGGTCTGCCAGGTTGGAATGAAATGGATAAAATGGATAAAATTATAAAATAAAGTTGAACAAAATGCCCACATTTTATCAATATGACAGAGTCTCCATAGACATTGTTTTGGAAACCACATGACTGGTGAGGACTGTCAATTTACATTCTCAGCAAACAATGTACAAATAACACTTTGAAAATGTTGGGCAATTCTTGTACAAAAGTCCATTTGACACCGTTACAGTTATAGCTGGTTAAGTTTAGGGTTAAGGTTAGGTAGTGGTTAGTAGGGCTGTAATGCAACAGTTTGGCTAGCTTTGTTCTCAGAATGTCATGTGGGCTCCCTAACCTGGCAACCCAAAAAGTCCCTTTTTATTTAGTCGTTGTAACATCTTATTACTGATCTACTGCACATTAATAAATCAGTTATTAACCAGTGGTAAAGTTATTAGTAACACTTAGAAACCCTTTATGAAGTATACCTTGTTCTACGGTGCTACCCATCTATAATTTAAATGGCTTGGGTTTGCGATTTTGACAAGGAGAATTGGCCTGAAATCGAGGAAAAGTCCACATTACCTCTTCCAGGCAATTTTGCACATAACTCACTGCATTCGTTTTTGTATCCGGGATCTACACATATAATGATATCTACTGATGCTGCTTGAATCACTTTTTCAATTATGGTCAGTGTTATGATATGCAAATAAAGCGAGATGAAAGGAATTAAAGCTCCAACATGTGATGAGAAAACAGGATGCAGAAAGAGAAAGGGGGGGTATATGCAGAAGTGAGGGGGGGTGTAAATGCAGAAGGGGGGTGGATGCAGAAGTGAGGGAGGGGGTGTAAATGCAGAAGAAGGGGGTAGATGCCGAAGTGGGGGGGGTGTAAATGCAGAGGAGGGGGGGTAGATGCAGAAGTGTAGGGGGGTGTAAATGCAGAAGAGGGGGTAGATGCAGAAGTGGGGGGTGTAAATGCAGAAGGGGGTAGATGCAGAAGTGAGGGGGGTGTAAATGCACAAGTTGGGGGGGGGGTAGGTTGCGAGGCAGCGCTATCAGAACGAGAGAGAGGAGAGAGACGAGCAGGGCAGCACGGGAGTACTGTATCTTCTACCCATCAGAACCACTTTCCAAACCCTGCGCAGTAATCCAGACCAAACAACAACAATAACAACAAAGAAGCCACTATGTAGAACTGGCAAACCGAGAATGAGGCTGTCGGCACATCTGAGTAGAGAAGGATGCCGGTGTGTTTTGTAGGCATCACTTAGCTCCAGAGTTTCTGCTCCGCCGCTGTGCAGACGGCGGTCGCCGGACTCGTTTTATTCCTCTGAATGGCTTCAAGTCGCACTTCTGCTGAGGACCCTCGATAGGACCTCTTTCTCTCTTCCGTCTCTGAGAAGAGTTTATCGGTGAGTGTGTTAATTCGGATTGCGTGCGCACATCTAACGTAACGTTTATTTTTGTGGTCATAATTCATCCGGCGAAGTTGGAAGGAAAAGTGGGCGAGACGCACGTTGTTGACAGCACAACGAAGCTTATGGTGTTGGAATTGGCGGAGTAACGCCTTGATCCTATATCATCCTAACTCCTCATTCCGGATTCAACAGGTTTCCGTTTATAGCGATCGGTCCTTCTCCCTGTGGACCGTTAGGTGTAAACACGCTGCTTCTTAATGGTATAAAATATCGACAAATGCGTGTTAATTGTGTTTGTGATGTCGTTGTCACCACTGTCTGTCCTTCGGCGAATCCTTGCAGTCACGAGCCTCGGTGTGAACTATCGTCGGTATCCGCGCCATGCAGCACTGGGGGAGAAAAAGACGCCAACTTTTTTCTTTCATTCTCTCTGATCACGTCGGCATTTAGAATAGAAATATAAACAGCATAACGTGAACGCTCATCGCTGTTTCACTGTCTCAAGCTTTAGCAATAATCTAAAATTTTAGAGTATAGCGTTACTTTGCTACAATTAAAGTTCAGAATACAGGTAAACCGATCTGAAGAATTTTGCAAATCCCCCCCCTAAAAATTCAGCTAGATATGTTTCGTGCTTTGCTCTCTGTCAGATATCCGCTTTGGCCTGGAGGATGGATGACATTTAATTACGTTTCTTCTGGATTGGACAGTATGCAGATGAAAATGAGATAATGAGATAAAATCTGCATACATTGTTATACATACATATATCATGATAGATGTAGGAGAAAAAAACCTTTAATGCATTACAGTACAAGCTTGTTTAATGTGTCACCATGTGTCACGCACTCATCAGCTGCCAATGTGATATATATATATATATATACATACATACATACATACATACATACATACATACATACATACATACATACATACATATGTGTTTGTGTGTGTGTATGCATGTATGTATGTGTGTGTGTATGTATATATATATATATATATATATATATAGTGTTCCTGATTCCTGATATGCATGTATTTGTTGAGCACTTTCCCTACCGCTGAGTGTTTCATTTAATGAGGTTATGTGTGTTGGCCCTGTGAGGGCCTGGCGGCCTGTCCAGGGTGTCTCCCTGCCTGCCGCCCAATGACTGCTGGGATAGGCTCCAGCATCCCCGTGACCCTGAGAGTGGGATAAGCGGTTTAGATGATGGATGGATAAATTTATATAGTGCAATTTAATGTGTCAATAGCAGTTTACTCAATGTGTAGTGGTGATGAATTATCCACAATCCACAATTTTTCTTGTGTTCTGTTATTTTGTTGATACGGCACTCTGTACAAAATACCTATTGCCTAAGCTGCTTGATACTTGCACAAATACTCTTAATCAGTTCTGAATAGACTTAGACATTCAGAGACACCTTAGCATCAAACCAAGTCAAATTCCTTGTTCATGCAAACTTAACAATTAAACTCAAAATTGAACTTGAGTTCAAATTGGAAATTATGAAATCCACTTTTTCTCTTGACTATAACTTCACTGCTCAACCCATGATGTTGCAAAATAGTATATCTGGGTTGCCTTTTGCTCAATGGTACTCACTGGTGTACCTCAAATCCTTGAATGAGCTACAGAGTCTATTTTCTTCATTTTCTTCTAAAAGAGTGACTAAACCAGTAACTTGACCATTTTAGTGAGTTTGCTGACATCCACAGGTTAAAAACCATGTAAAGGTTAAACATGACAGGCTTTTCTTGGTACTCTGGGATGTTAGTATAGCAGGATAAACACAGCTGCAGCTAATAACATGGGCTTGCAAGGTATCCCAAAGAACCAGCACTGTCTGGCAATGCTGATAGGGGAGCTGTCATACGTAAATCCGACACAGTTACTCTTTACTTACTCTTTAAGAACAGTCTTGTTTCTCATGTTTTGATTATCCTATTTTCTGCAGATGACAGTTGATTTTAAAGCGAGAGGTGTCTGAAGGTGAGGAGAACTACTTCCAAGACTCTAACTATGGCTGCAGGTGTAGCTGCATGGCTCCCCTTTGCCAGGGCAGCAGCTATTGGCTGGATGCCTATAGCCAACTGCCCCATGCCCATTGCTCCAAGAGACCACAGCAAGAGACAGGATGAGCTGATCATCCTCAATGTTAGTGGCCGTCGTTTTCAGACATGGAGAACCACCCTGGACCGCTACCCAGACACTCTGCTTGGCAGCTCTGAAAAGGAGTTCTTTTACGATGAGGAAACCAAAGAGTACTTCTTTGACCGAGACCCAGATGCCTTCCGAAGTGTCCTCAACTTCTACCGAACGGGGAAGCTCCACTACCCACGCTACGAGTGCATCTCAGCATATGATGAAGAGTTGGCTTTCTTTGGCATCATCCCTGAGATTATTGGTGACTGCTGCTATGAAGAGTACAAGGACAGGAAAAGGGAGAATGCAGAACGACTTCAGGATGATCAGGAAGAAAATAAAGACTTGAAGATGCCCAATATGAATTTCAGGGAGACTATGTGGCGGGCCTTTGAGAACCCCCACACCTCCACCATGGCCCTTGTCTTCTACTATGTCACCGGATTCTTTATAGCCATCTCAGTCATCACCAATGTGGTGGAGACTGTGCCCTGTGGCGCCACAGCCAACCAGAAGGACATGCCGTGCGGGGAGCGCTACACCGTGGCCTTCTTCTGTATGGACACAGCCTGTGTCATGATCTTTACCGTGGAGTACCTGATGCGCCTGTTTGCAGCACCCAGCCGCTACCGGTTCATGCGCTCAGTGATGAGTATTATTGATGTGGTGGCCATCTTGCCCTACTACATCGGCCTGGTGATGACCAACAATGAGGACGTGAGTGGTGCCTTTGTGACACTGCGCGTGTTCCGGGTGTTTCGCATCTTCAAGTTCTCTCGTCACTCGCAGGGCCTGCGGATTTTGGGATACACCCTGAAGAGCTGTGCCTCAGAGCTGGGCTTTCTCCTCTTCTCCCTCACCATGGCCATCATAATCTTTGCCACCGTCATGTTCTATGCGGAGAAGGGCTCCAGTTCCAGCAAGTTCACCAGCATCCCAGCATCCTTCTGGTACACGATTGTCACCATGACTACACTGGGGTGAGTTATCAGACACATAGCGGCATCTGCAAGGATATACACACACATACACATATTCAATGCATTCTATTCATTGATGTGGAGAAGGAAATACAGCCTCACACTGCATGATGGATGCAGACTTGCAAGTGTTATGGTGCACTGGTCGGTCTTCTATTTGCATGAAGTTGACCTGAGTTCAACTTTATGCTAATTAATGCATCCAGTAAACCCACACCTGGCTCACAAGTCATGGATCAAACTGTCAGTCTAGATGATCCACATCAAATGTGAATCAACATCTTCAACTATACAGGTTATATTTCTTGCCTCAAATATTTTCAGAAACATCATTTACTGGATTGTTTATGTGGAATTAGAGATAGTTCATGACATGGCTGCCATATTCTCCCTCGTTTGAAAATGGACAGCCAAAACCAAGGACCACCCAATTCAGATTTTGTCTAGCCAATCGGCATTGTGTTCATCACTACATCACTTGTTAAAAAAGGGAGAGGAAAAATCACCAACTTCTAATATCATGATGGAACTGACCTACATTTATTCACATGGTAACCACCAGGTAACTGCTCATAAACTGGACAGTTTGGGATCCCATTACCATGCGTCCTCTGACGCACTTTGTTGGATTTGCTGTAAACATACCTTGAGAGTGAATGGGAAATGCTCTGCTCAATTTGTGCCATTCTCTTGCAGCGCAGTTACATTGTGGCAGAGTTATGCAGTGATGACAGGGTCAGTTGCCATTAATGGCATATGCTGTTATTGAATCCATTTGTGGTTGGTTTTGTTGGTCACTGCAGCAAATCAGACCATTGTTTATAGATTGGCCTATATAGATGCCAAAGTGCAGGTAGTCAACCCCCCTCTCTTTCGCTGTCTTTCTATATGATATTCACCATTTACTCTGGCTTCCAGTCAAATACTGTGTGCAGCAATGGTTAGAGCAATATGATGAACATGTGGCCATGAGTTCTGACTCGACTATGATATAATATTTTCCTCCCGACCCCAAACCACACCACGCTGACCCTGGCAAGACAAAAAATTCCTCTGGCTTGGAATTGCATTGACTTGGCATCCCTTGCGCATGTGTGTATGCAGACGTGCGCACGCGCACACACACACATACACACATGTGCACACCTTGCACACACTAATAGTCATAGGCTCTCTCTCTTGCTCTCTTTCACTCATGCAAATACACACACTCATCATACATGTGTGTGCACACACAAGTGCATCCAGTGATGTAGTGGAGGGTATACGCAGGTATACGGAGTATACCCACCACTTTTCTGTCAATTTACAGTATAATCCCCCATCAGCTCAAAAGCCATTGAAATATATAGGAGTGTATACCCACTTTCTCCTTAGTGAGCTACCCCATCTAGGTCGCAGTATGCCTACTTCCTCAATGACCACTGCACTACTGAATGCATCCATGTGATTAAATTTTGCAAGCAACACCCTACTTGTTTTGCTCTCTCTCTCTCTCTCTCTCTCTCTCTCTCTCTCTCTCTCTCTCTCTCTCTCTCTCTCTCTCTCTCTCTCTCTCTCTCTCTCTCTCTCGCTTCCACTATTTCCATTGTACTGGGCTGTATTTTCATTTGATGGATAACTTAAGGTAATGTTTATGAAGACAGTTGTAATGGAAACACTGGGCACAGTTTGTAATGGAATTTTGACATGAATTGAAGATTTTGGGTAAAACATTTTGAATTTTAAACCAGCACAAAGTCAGCCAGCCCCCATACTTCATTATGTGCTTCAGCTTATTAGAGACTACCGATGTGAATAATGGTGGGCACTCTTGCATTTGTCTACCAACATAAACCCTCATGGCCTCTTTGTCCACATCTCTCGGAGCTGGCCAAATAAGGACATAATGGTTTAAAATGGTGCAGTGGTTAAACAATTAGTGTTACCTCCTGGTAATGAAATAAATTCAGTGTTCAGTAAATGCTTGATAATCGTAAGTTTTCATTTGAAAAATATGCATTATTTTAACTCAAGTGAACATGAACTGCTGTCAATCAGTGGTGATGACGAGTGATGTCATCAAATTGTAATTATGTGTTAATCCTAATCCAACCCCTTATTCAACTGTGCTAGGGTTGCACTCGCGTCTCTGGTCACTTATTTACCAAAAATTGAGTATGTACATAGAGACCCTTAAGGTGAAGAGTCCAACTCAAGACCAGTGGGGTCAAAACTTATGTAAAGACTGACACCCGAACAATGCAAGTCCAATTAAACACTATGACTATAAGTATAGTCCCTAGGTGTGTGTGTGTGTGTGTGTGTGTGTGTGTGTGTGTGTGTGTGTGTGTGTGTGTGTGTGTGTGTGTGTGTGTGTGTGTGTGTGTGTGTGTGTGTGTGTGTGTGTGTGTGTGTGGACCCTGTGATGGCTTGGCGGCCTGTCGAGGGTGTCTCCCTGCCCATCCTGCTGGGCGGTTTGGATAATGGATGGATGGACTAAAGGTACAGTAGTGTACCAAAGGTAAAACATTTTGTTGTTTGTTGTTTTTTTACATTACAATTTACCAGTGTTTCAGAGACATAAAATTTGGGTGGCACAGTGGCCCAGTGGTTAGCGCTGTTGCCTCACAGCAAGAAGGTCCTGGGTTTGAACCCTGGGGTTGTCCAACCTTGGGGGTCATCCCAGGTCATCCTCTATATTGAGTTTGCATGTTCTCCCCGTGTCTGCGGTGGGTTTTCTCCAGATGCTCCGGTTTACCCCACCATCAAAGAGACATACATGTTAGGGTCAATACGCCTGTCTGTGCCTCGGACCAAGGCATGGCAAGAAGAACTGGGGTTGGTCCTCAGGTGCTGCATGGTGGATGCCCACTGCTCCTATTTACACAGCTAGGATGCGTTAAATGCAGAGTGTAATTTCCCTATGGGGATCAATAAAGTATCTCAAAATCAAAAAAAAAAAAAAATCCATCCGTCCATCCATTATCCAAACCGCTTATCACCTCAGGGAAAGTTTGATATTCATTTCAAAAATTAAACAAAGTAAATTAAAGTTTTTTGGTTTTTAATCTCCAATATTGACACTAAAGATCATCTAATGGCTGAGTCTCTGGTATGAACTCAGTAGTACTCAGTCTATACTTGAGTACTACAACATTACTATGCACTGCGAAATTTTAATAGGAAAGTTCAAGCTGAAAGTGACCACCATCAAAATAAGCAACTACAACAGCTTTTTTTTTTATTTTGTAATACTTTATTAATCTCCGTGGGGAAATTCTTTCTCTGCATTAACCCATCCTAGCAGTGTAGCTAGTAGCAGTGGGCAGCCGCCGTGCAGCGCAGCACCCGGGGACCAGCTTCAGTTCTTCTTTCCATTGCCTTGATCAGAGGCACAAACAGGAGTATTAACCCTAACATGCATGTCTTTTTGATGGTGGGAGGAAACTGGAGCACCCGGAGAAAACCCACCGCAGACACAGGGAGAACATGCAAACTCCACACAGAGGAAAACCTGGGATGACCCCCAAGGTTGGACAACCTCTGGGTTCGAACCCAGGACCTTCTTGCTGTCAGGCAGCAATGCTAACCACTAGGCCACCGTGCCGCCATATAACAGCTATAAGGACAGAAAGAAGCACGTAAAATCTCAGAGTTGTAACATTAACTGCTTGGTACAATGAATGGCTTTTGAAGACTTTATCAAAGTGCATTATAAAATCTGGTCTCTCTGCTGTATATCTGGAAGGAAAGTGCTATGTGGAGATTCTGTGTCACCTGTTTATGATTCTGCTTTGCTCTTAACATCTCAGATTAGCCATTACTCATTGAACTGTACTCAGGAGTGATGCGTTAGGAAATGGTGTAAGAGTTAGCTGGACTGGAGTACTCTGTACTTCTCCCCTTCCCCCATCTCATTCAGACTGATAACTTTATGAGCAGTCTACACAGCTACTCCTGGACTGTGCCTGCCTGTGCGTTTCTGATAGAGATTCAGGCCTTTTTATCCAGAGAGAATATCATTTTGTTCATTTTCCAAGTGGCATGCACTATTCACATATTTTAGGTACTATAAATAGGATTTCTATAATTTCCATAATAACAATAACAATAACAATAATAATAATACCAAAGATGTCTTTCAATCCCAAAGACACTTTACAAAACAGGGGACAGGGAAAATGAATAGATATGTACAAATATTAACCAGAGGAAGGCAAATATTATCACTATATTCAGCCGGGACTTTCAATTGGCTTTGCTGTTCACAAACCCACTGGAATATTGTGATGTAAAATATTTCTTTCGAAACGCTTTTTACAGGTGTTGCTAACAGCTTCAAAGACTGAGGGTTGCCAGACCTAGTTAAGTTTTGTATCAAGTGAGATTTTATTTTTTATACTTTCTCTTCTCTTGTCTCTTTGTTGTGTCTCTTGGCTGCTCTGCATGCTTGCTGAAGTCAGTCTGTCTGTAGGGTTCATTACGAAGAATGTCCTCCTCAAAGTCTAACAATATTAGATTGAAAAATGTGCAGGCTGTCACATTGCAACTCACCTGGTGTTTAACAAGGCGGATAATGAAGTGCCCTTGAGGTCCCCCCCCCCCCCCCCACACACACACACACACAGTGCTTGTCCAACTCTTCTGTTTGAGAGGGCTCTTTAATAACAGGGGAAGAACATTTTAGATGAACTCATTTTAAAGTATTAAAGTTAAAGTGATAAAGAAGGGAAAGAAGAGACAAGGATCTCTGTTTCTGTCTGAACCCTGCTTGTATCCACAATGTGGACCACCAGAACTGTCGCATGGGCTGTGCAAAGTGTGCGCCTGGCCTGCAATCCTGCAGTTTATATATATATATATGAAGATAGTCGTAGGGGAAAAAAACTTTAATTCATAGCAGTGCAGCCTATTTCATGCGTCGCACACTCATCAGCTGCCAAGTTGGCTGTATCACAAAGAGGAAAACCAGAGAATAAATGCTATGTTGCCATGCACCACGCCCCTAGTTGTGGTGCACAGCAACCAATGGGAGGGTAGGAAACATTTGTAAAGTAACATCAGGGACATTACAACCAATGAGGGAGGGACTGGGGCTCGATTTGAAAAAGGAAGGGCTTAAAGGGCTGGGGCACTGTTAGAATAGCATACTTTTAATATATAACAAAATAAAATAACATCTAATGGGGTACTTTATGTACGTCATCCAATGGAGTGGGTCTGGAGCACAGCCGAAAGAGCAGACAGGCAAAACATAAAAATACCACATCCAATAACGGTCATCACATGTATATCATCCAATTGGGGGGCTAATATAGACAATGGCTTATTTGTAGTTACAGAGCAGATTTTTTTTTTCTGTGTCTACAGCTGGTGGCCAACTCATTTCTACTGTTCAAGGTAGACACATCATTTCTACTGTTCAAGGTAGACATATCAGGTTTGCAAATAATGCAATATTTCTCTGCTAATATCTGCTCAAAAAAATAAAGGGAACACATAAGCAATGCAATGTAGCTCCAAGTCAATCACACTTTTGAGATATCAACCTGTCCAGTTAGGAAGCAACACTGATTTGTGAATCAATTTCACCTTTTGGTAAATTGTCTAATTTCCACATGGTGGAAATTAGACAATTTGCAAGACAACCCCTATAAAAGGAATGGATTTGCAGGTGGTGGCCACAGACCATTTGCCTGTCCTCATCTTTTCTGGCCGATCTTTGGTTAGTTTTTCATTTTGCTAGTGCCCTCAACACTAGAGGTGGCATGAGGCAGTATCTGCAACCTACAGAAGTTGCTCAGGTAGTGCAGCTCATCCAGGATGGCACATCAATGCGTGCTGTGGCAAGAAGATTTGATGTGTCTCCCAGCACAGTGTCCAGAGCATGGAGGAGGTACCAGGAGACAGGCCAGTACACCAGGAGACGTGGAGGGGGCCGCAGGAGGACAACGACCCCGCAGCAGGACCGCTATCTGGTCCTTTGTGCAAGGAGAAACAGGAGGAGCACTGCCGGAGCCCTACAAAACGACCTTCAACAGGCCACTAATGTGCAGGTTTCCGCTCAAACAGTGAGAAACAGAATGCATGAGGATGGTATGAGGGCCTGACGTCCACAATTGGGGCCTGTGCTCACAGCCCAACACCGTGCAGCCCGATTGACCTTTGCCAGAGAACATCTTGGTTGGCAGATTCGCCATTGGCGCCCTGTGCTCTTCACAGATGAGAGCAGGTTCACACTGAACACATGTGAAAGACGTGAGAGAGTCTGGAGATGCTGTGGAGAACGTTCTGCTGCCTGCAACATCCTCCAGCATGACCGGTTTGGCGGTGGGTCAGTGATGGTCTGGGGAGGCATATCCTTGGAGGGCCGCACAGACCTCTACGTGCTAGCCAGAGGTACCATGACTGCCATTAGGTACCGGGATGAGATCCTCAGACCCATTGTCAGACCATATGCTGGTGCAGTGGGCCCTGGGTTCCTGCTCATGCATGACAATGCTCGTCCTCATGTGGCCAGAGTGTGTCAGCAGTTCCTGTATGTCGAGGGCATTGATGCTATGGACTGGCCTGCACGTTCCCCAGACCTGAATCCAATCGAGCACCTCTGGGACATCATGTCTCGTACCATCCGCCAACGCAATGTCGCACCACAGACTGTCCAGGAGTTGACCGATGCCCTGATCCAGGTCTGGGAGGAGATCCCTCAGGAGACCATCCGTCGTCTCATCAGGAGCATGCCCAGACGTTGTAGGGAGTGCATACAGGCACGTGGAGGCCACACACACTACTGAGCCTCATTTTGAATCGTCTTGAAGAATTTCCACAGAAGTTGGATCAGCCTATGTTCTCATTTTCCACTTTGATTTTGAGTATGATTCTGAATCCAGACCTTAATGGGCTAATGATTTTGATTTCCATTGATCATTCTTAGGTTATTTTGCTCTAAACACATTCCTCTGTCTAATAAATAAAGATTTTCAGCTGAAATATTTCATTCATCAAGGTCTATATTGTGTTTTTAGGTGTTCCCTTTATTTTTTTGAGCAGTGTATATAAATCTTTTGTGACTGTTCTTGACTCAACATGCTTCTAAAATGAAATTCCTGTGTGACAATTTCATTATGCATAGTCAAGGTCACATGAAAAAAAAATCTAACAAATTATTCAGGGTTTTTTTTTCATTTTCAATATTGTGTTGTTACGTAGTGCATGCTCCATCTCACTGCTCACCGTGAGGAAGAGGGAGAAGGGGAAACAGTGTTGGCTGCACGAGAGCATGCCTGATTTTGTAAACACGAGTCATGTGCTGAGAAGAGCAAAAAAAAAAACATTAAAAAGAAGGAAGCATTTCATAAGACACTGAGGATCGCTGCATAAATTTGTCAACACTTGCAGAGATGTGATGGCTGAGCAGGTGTCCAAACCTAGTGGGTCCATGTGACTGTAACTGTAGGCTATGTGTAATAAATAGTCTGAAAAATTATCTAAAATCTGAAAATAATAGCAATTTAATAATATTAACTTTATTTATATAGCACCTATCACAACTACCGTTACAAAGTGATTCACAAACAAAACAAAAATATAAAAGCATGAAGACAATCAAATGCAAAATCACAGCCAACAAACAAAATAAGGCAAGGCAAGGCAAATTTATTTATACAGCACATCTCAGCAACAAAGCAATTCAAAGTGCTTTACATAAAACAACAGGCATTAAGAGAAGCAACATATGGCAATAAAAAGACATTTTAAAACAAATAAAAAGAGAGTAAAAGTTAAAGTGCAGTGTAAGATGAAAATCAAAAGCTTCAAGTTTTATTTAATAAAAGGCAGCAGCAAAGAGGAAAGTCTTCAGCCTAGATTTAAAAGAACAGAGTTGTAGCAGACCTGCAGTTTTCTGGGCATTTGTTTCAGATATGTTGTGCATAAAAACTGAAAGCTGCCTCTCCATGTTTAGTTTTGACTCTGGGGACAGAAAGCAAACCTGTCCCAGATGATCTGAGCGGTCTGGATGGTTCATAGTGTAGCTAGCAGTAGATCAGAAACAAATAAACCAATCAAAAGTAGGGCTATAATAACGGATTAAAGTAACACATAAAATTAACAGATAAAATAAGTAACAGATAAAATATTTGAGAAAAAGCCATACGTTAAAAGCAAGCCTTAAGAGATGCTTTAAAAGAAGGCAGTGAGTTTTCTAGTCTAAGATCCTCAGGTAAGCTATTTCAAAGGGTTGGGGCCCTATCAGCGAAAGTTCTGTCACCCTTGGTCTTCATCATAGACCGGGGAATAGTTTACAGGGCCGTACTAGAGGATGTCAAGCTACAGGCTGGTGAGTATGATTTAGAATTTCAGCTGCACCAAGGCACATTTATAACTTTCGAGATTGGTTTTCTGATGTATTGTCATGTTTTTATTTTGTCTTGATTGTTCTTTGTCTGCCTGTCCAATAGTTTTCTTATGTATTGTTATGTTTTTACTTCTGTATTAATTGTTGTTTGTTTGCCGGCCCAGGGACTGCAGATGCAAAATAGCTGCCAGCTAACTCTGGTGCAATTGTAAAATTGTGCATTGTCCCTGTCAAATAAACAATAAACTAAACTAAACTAAGCTAGGTAACTTGGTGCCATATCATACAGGGCTTAAAAGTCAAGACTAACATTTTAAAATCAATTCTAAAGCAGACTGGCAGCCAGTGAAGGAAAGCTAAAATCGGGGAGATATGATCATGTTTTCGTGATTTGGTTAAAAGTCTGGTGGCTGCATTTTGGACACTCTGAAGCCATGCAATCATGTTTTGGCCAAAGCATGTGAACACGGCATTATAATAATCCAGATGAGAAGTAATAAAAGCATGAATAAATCTTTGATGATAAATTAAACATAATAAAAGATCTAATTTTAGAGCTATTTCTCAAGTGGGAGAAACATGGCTGCTAGCCATTTAACATGGGACATAAGACCGAGATTCTGATCTAAAATAACTCCAAAGTTCTTAGCAGTGGGTACAACATGCTGAGCTAGATTGCCAAGTGCAGACAGAGCTTGGTCAAAAGTGTGTTCAGGGCCTATAATAAGGATTTCCGTTTTGGAGGAGTTAAGCAAAAGAAAATGTTCTGCCATCCAATCCTTAACCACAGTTAGGCAATTGTGCAGAGAAGATAACTTGGCTAATTAAGATGGTTTGCAGGACAAGTACAGCTGAGTATCATCTGCATAACAATGAAATGAAATATCATGCTGTTTGATAATGGGGCCCAGAGTAAATAAATAGAAGATAAAATTGGTCCTAGGGTAGATCCCTGCGGCACACCATACATAGACAATGCTTTAGAGGAGGTAAAGCCATCAACAGACACAACGAATTTTCTGTTAGAAAAGTATGTAGAGAACCACTAGAGGGCAGCCCCAGAGATACCAACCAAAGTTCTCAACCTTTCAATTATAATGTTATGATCCACCGTGTCAAAAGTGGCACTGAGATCAAGCAGAACCAGCACCGAGCATTCACCTGCATCAGCCTTCATCAATATATTATTGATAACTCTTACTAGAGCAGTCTCTATGCTGTGTTGCTGTCAGAAACCTGACTGAAATTTCTCAAAAATATTATTATAGATTAAGACTTCCAACCAGTGGTGGCTAGTACTAAAAAAAAATTTTTTTTGGGGGGGGGGCAATTCACCTTGGTGCAGCACACCTGACAGCTGCTTTAATGTCCACACAGTCACAGAGTTATTAAGAAGAACGACGTAGCCTATAGATTTTATTAGGGTTTGTAGACGGTGAATGATTGACAGTCGAGACGAGGCGTCATGGTGGATGTGAACATGATTGACAGCCATGAGAATTGTCCAATCACATTAGATCAAAAAACATTAAAACAATACCAATTCGCTGCCAATAAAAGTGGGAGTGTCTGGGGAGCACAGAACTGCACCCCATGGAAAATTCGAAGAAACCAATTAGACAGCAGCCTCAGGTCACCTACTCGCCAAAATTTTGAGGGCTTACATAAGGTATCGTTTGGCCGGTGCCCCTCACCCAGGAAGTATATGTATTCAGACAGAAATCAACCAAATACCATTTGGAACCAATATTTAATGGCTGCTGACAGATGCTCACAGACTGTAAAACACTTTTATTTCATAATTATTTGCATTATACAACTAAATTATATTTAACATCTTTAAGTAGAGTTTCATCTCTTGATATCTGAAGGCGGCAGCGCCCCAGCGCCCTATACTGGCTAGCCGCCACTGCTTCCAACAATTGATTTGAGACAATTTTCCCTAAGATTTTTGATAAAAATGGAAACTTTGAAATTGGTCTGTAGTTCCTATGGTCAGTGGGCTCAGAACCAGGTGGCTGGACACTAGAAGTCTTGAAATAACAGGAAACATATCCATTGTAGGCTATAGACCTGAGATATTGAATTGTAACATATTGTCACACTTCAACATGCCAAAATAAAGTGACAGTTGAACTGATTGGATGATGTAAAACCAGTAGTTTTACAGTTGAATTTTTTTTCCATGGAAGACTATTATAGCAAAATGTCATAGCTGAGACAATGTGCACGATGATGCTTTATTGTACTTGTTAAAAAAAGTATTGCACCGAGATTATGCATGCAGTAGAACTAGAATAACTGCATGTAGTATAGAACTAGAATAGCTATGTGCATGTGATCATGATTCATGCGCATGCATGTCAATAAGCAGGGCCTCGCACATCAAGTTCGCACAGGGCCTTGCACACCCTCTGCAACAGCCCAGTGGACCACAAAGTTGTCATAACACCACTTTTCACCAATTCTATGGTTCGGGTTTTGTTTTGAACTGACACAGAAGAAGAGATGAAAAGTCAGGTTAAAAGTCAACCACGACACGAGAAAAGCACCATCAGCTTATCTATCATAAATTGAAAAAGCAGTCTGAACGTACCTATTGTTATATACACAAGCTCAGTTGTTTGTGGGAAGCATGTTGTTTGTACTTGTGCACACCTGGTGTACGTGTGCACACACAAATATATTTGAAAATCTTTTTGAGTACACAGATTAGAAATGCCAATGTGAAAGTATTATGGAGATACTGAACCTCGGACAATGAGTTTCAGTGCGGGACCATTATGTTTGCCGAACAATAGCCAGCGGCGCTGAGTGTCTGTCCATAGTTTTGACAGCAGTCCCCCTCAGCACTAGTGCTAATCAGGACAATTATTATCTGATGAATGCAGCATGCTTTTCTCTCATTTTGAGGCATTTATATTGAATAGGTCCACTGTTCTTCAGAAAATTGGAGCAGTGTTTACTTGTATTGACTAAATAGAACTTAGTGGCACACGTAAGGTTTGGGGTTGTTGAAAAATTTGTGGTATGAGTTCTAGCCGTTTTTTTCCAATTCAATTTTAGCTCATAAAAAAGCAACAACACTTCTATCAGTGCAGTTTCCAATAAAATGCGGGGGGGGGGGGGTTATATACATGACCACTACTTTTGTAAATAGATACAGAACATAATTGTTTTATCTTCTCGGTCAAATTACCCTGAAAAACCTGAGCTTTCAATGCAAGAATCTAATGTTTATGAGGGTTTTTCTTTTCAATATCTCTGTGGTGAAGTGAAACCAACAATGATATGGAGATAGGTCCATTTAGGGGTTTGTGTTTGTCTGATTGTTTGTTTTTGATAGGATAACCTTAGACGTTGGCAAAAGACTACCCAAAATATATAAACTGATCCTCTCCCTAAGCTCCAGCTCACAGCATTTTGCTCTGCTTTATCTGTTTATCAAAATAGCAAAGTCATGTAATATTTCCCTACCAGGAAGTTAGAAATAATACAGTGTGAAATAACAAGAAACCAGGGTACAAGGATTCTTTTCTTTTTTGTTGTTGTTTATTTTAGTTGTTAATTTCTTTTATTTTGAATCACTCAGTCCCATTGAGGTGGGAATGTGAGCCCCCCCCCTTTTGTTTCTCTAACTTGTGATTAGAGGCTAATCTAGGCATAATCACAAGTGCTAGTGAACACCAAGCAGCATTTTGCAAAGCCCAGTGCTCCCACCTGGGCTCATTTCACCTGCTGAAGGGACATATGCTCAGGTGATGAGGTCAGCGATGGCCCATCTGTCAATTTCAAAAAGATCCCCTTTGCAGTTGCAATGCATTCGCTCTGTGACTCATGCAAAAATGAAACACCTATTTTGTTTCCGTGCTTTTATTCTCTCTCTTGATCTCAATCTGAGCTCTCTTTTGTTCTTTCCTCCGACGAGCTCTCTTATTGAAGAAAAGCCTGCAGTTACTTTGGTCCACAAGATTTTTTATTTTGGTTTATCCATTTACTGTGTAACTCTCTCTCTGTGTGTGTGTGTGTGTGTGTGTGTGTGTGTGTGTCTGTGTGTGTGTGTGTGTGTGTGTGTGTGTGTGTGTGTGTGCGTGCGTGCGTGCATGCGTGCACACACGTGTGTTTATATTTGTGGGTGTACTCTAAGTGGTGTGAATGAAACCTTAGAATTTAGATGAAAGGAAAGGAAAGAATAAATCTGGATCACAGTGATTGACAATTGGTGATTCTCAGTCATAGTTTTCATTAAAGTGAGATGTTGCTAGATGAACGACATCGTGTGTGTGTGTGTGTGTGTGTGTGTTTGTCTGTCCCTGCATAGAGAGATGTTATTTTCTATAATGAATATGATAAAAGAAAACAACCAGAATGGATATGATAAAGGAATTTCATCCAACCTGATTTGCAGTTGGTTCGTTGTTCATCTAGCAACTACTACTACTGAAATATGTGGATCATAAATCCGTAATAGTAGTTGCTAGATGAACAACAAACATAACAGACAAACACGCACACACACACACACATGCACATACGCATACAGACACACACATGTTCCCTTTGATCGTGTCTTGTCTCTGTGACCCGGTGCCCTGTGTTTTGGCCATCTCTGCTTAAGCCCAGACAGCATGGTGTAAAAGGGCCCTGTGAATGGGGTTGGAGCCCTGGATGCCTGAGAAGAGAAATGAGGGGGAAGCGACATCAGAGACTGGCCATATAATCATGCTGTTCCACTAGCCAGGAGCGCTGGGTGTTAAATCAACCTCAGGTGGCTGATAAAAGGATCAGGATTGAATCCCAGCAAGGGACACTACCTGCAGCGGCCTAGCCTATGCTGCTGGATACCCAGTCATTGGCAGCAAGCAGTGGGAAAGGGTCCAAAAGATTGATGAGGAGGTGGAAAGCCCTTTGTTCCCCTCTCTCTCCTTTTCTCTCTCCGATATTCCCCTTTCTCACTTATCCTCTGTGAGTCTCCTGGGTGGGAAATAGGCAGTGATTTGGAGAACATGGGCTGCGAGTTTAATACAGTTATCTGTTGCAAATGTAATCTGATACGCAAGATGGGTGCAATGGATGGATGGGAGCAGTCATTTTTACCTGCATGACAGCTGAACTTGAAGCACAAGGTTCACGCACATGCATACAGACACACTGCTGGATCCCCTCCATAGCCTCCCGTGCCTCTTAAAAAGCATTATTAACTCAATAATGAGAGTCGTATTAATGAGGTGTGCAGTGGAATCTGACTAGGGTGTGATAATTAGAGTGGTTCTCCCAGTAGCAGAGTCCTGGTCCTGGACCAACACTTGTTCCTGTAACAGAAAGTGAGAGAAAATGTTGTTATGCATGTAGGTCATGTTCCCGTCCCTGCCTTAATCAGTGGCTATATATAATCTGCCTCTTCCTTCAGAGAGATGTTAGCCTTGCTCTCCTCCGTTTGCCGTCCGGATTAGACAAAGTGGACCGAGCCTAGGGGCCACAGACAGGAGGGCAAAGTGTCAGAAGTGCAGTGCATTGGTACATCTCAGGAAATTCGTGGTACCTAGTAGCTGTTGAACTCAGTGACTTTGTCAGTGTCGGGGAGGAAGGGAAGAACCACTGGTAGGACCAAGAGGTCAAACCTCACTTTTTTTGTCTAGCTGTGGTTCTGTTTCTCCTTCTCATGTCTATTTTTTTTACCATGTCAACATAGTGTACTGCTTTGTTGTCTCCCACCCATGCATGCACACTTCACGTATGCATCCTGTTAATGACCCATTCAAGGTGAGCCAACACACAGAGAGGGAGGAGGGACACAAGAGAGTAAAGATGAACTATTTATTGACAAGGTGAAATGTGGTATCTTCTGGGTGGCCTGAAAGTGTTGCAGGGAGAGGAGGGCTTAAACAGCAGCATTTAAGGGTCCTGGGTCCCCAGTAAGGATGGGAAGATCTGCTCCACCTGCAAAAAGAGAAAGAACCAGAGCGTTTGGGTAGCGTGGCAGTCTAGTCCGTTGCCTACCAACACAGGGATCGCCCATTCGAATCCTCGTGTTACCTCCAGCTTGGTTGGGCATCCCTACAGACACAACTGTCCGTGTCTGTGGGTGGGAAGCCAGATTTGGGTATGTGTCCTGGTCGCTACACTAGCGCCTCCTCTGGTCAGTCGGGACAGTTGTTCAGGGGGGAGGGGGAACTGGGGCGAATAGCGTGATCCTCCTACGCGCTACGTCCCCCTGCCAAACTCCTCACTGTCAGGTGAAAAGAAGTGGCTGGTGGCTCCACATGTATCGGAGGAGGCATGTGGTAGTTTGCAGCCCTCCCCAGATTGGCAGAGGGGGTGGAGCAGCAACTGGGACGGCTCGGAAGAGTGGGGTAATTGGCCAGATACAATTGGGGAGGAAAAGGCAGAAAAAATCCTCAAAAAAAAAAAAAGAGAGAGAGAGAAAGAACCCCAGCAGGTCTGGAGACGTAACAGTACGTGTCCTCAAGTTGTACACACACACACACACACACACACACACACACACACACACACACACACACACACACACACACACACACACACACACACTTGCAAGCCCACACATACACTCCCCCACATACTTTCCAATCATGCTCAGCTCCATTTTATCCCACAGGAAAAGCTGCAAATGTTAACTGTAACCTTGGGAAATCGCAATTTCTTTCTAGTCAGAAGCTAGTAAGTAAAAAATTCCTTCGTTTGTATTTGCTCTCTTGTCTCTCTCGCTGGAATTCACACATGAAAAATAGAGAATATGTAAATGAGGTTAATTGCCTGTTCTGACCATTTATCCAAGTGACTGTTGTTCTGTCTGGGACTGACCAATGCTGTGCCCCAGAAAAAGTACAAATTATTCCCTCAACAGTTTATTCTTTTTGCTAAAGTGGCTAGTTTCATTGGTCTTTTGTTAATGTTGGCCGTAATCATTGTTTGGTATTGTTTTGATGTAGCTAAGATATGTCTTTTACTTCCTTTGGTGGGTATAGTATTGTCTCTCTGAGATTGACGTCCATCCATCCATTAATTATTCAAGCTGCTTATCCTCATTAGGGTCGTGGGATGCTGGAGCCTATCCCAGCAGTCATTTGGCGGCAGGCGGGGGGGACACCCTGGACAGGCCACCAGGCCATCACAGGGCCGACACACACACACACACACACAGACACATATTCACACCTAGGGACAATTTAGACCTACATGTCTTTGGACTGTGGGAGGAAACCGGAGCATCCTGAAGAAACCCACGCAGACACAGGGAGAACATGCAAACTCTACACAGAGGGCGACCTGGGATGACCCCCAAGGTTGGACAACCCTGGGGTTCGAATCTAGGACCTTCTTGCTGTGAGGCGACCGCACTAATCACTGCTGGCTAAGATTGATGTCCTCCAGTATAATTCCACCTCTGAATAGAAAAAAAAACCCAATTTTTTTTCTGATGTTAAAAACCACCACAAGGAGACACACAGTTTTATTTTATTTGATCAAAAGATACCGGTAAAGTTGAAATAAACGGGTTGACCCTGATCATTTTGAGGGTGTAACCCAGTGGCAGACTGTTAACAATAAGGAAAGCAAATTTCTCACGCCTCGTTTTGATTACGGGCATAAATGGCTGTCTCAGCCTGCTAAGCTCAGCACCATCCTTGTTGAGGGATGTTTTATCATTATAGGGTAAAATGGAGCATTGCTCCCATGTTGAACTTTTTACTAATTGCCAGTAGTTTCAGAATATCTATTGGGTTATATAGCATTTTTTTCTGTATGCATTCTTCTCTTTTATTGTTTTACATAATAATGGTTGTTCATTTTGTTAATCTGTTTCAACTGCTTAATTTTCCTTGGTTATTTGGGGCGTTGTTACTGTGCTGTTGGAAGCACTATCATTATCACTGCAAAGATCATCATTTTTGATATGTTTAGAGTAGCTCGGTAGCAAGCAGTGGCATTTGTATGGCTTCCTCCCATGCATGCTGATGATCTGGAAACTCCGTATTGCCCATAGATGTGAGTGCCTTCCTCTGCAGGCTCGGCTACCTTTCCAGGGTGCATCCTGTGATAGGATACAACCCACTAGGATACAACCCACTAGGATGTTGAAGTGTATTACTGTAAAAGGGTATAGACAATGGATAGTTTGCTATGTCTATGTTATCTCTATGTACTGTATGCATGTGTATATACATATGTATATATGAATGAATGTCTGCACGTCAGAGTTTATATGTGTATATTGTGCACACGTTTTGTGTCTGTGTGCTGCATGCATGTATATGCATTGATGCATATGTGTTTATAGTATTGCTGGTTGTGTGCAGTACCTATTTTTGTCAAATGCTAGGGTGGTATGGTATGTAAAATGTAGAGGTGTGGTGTAGGGACAACCCCTATAACTGGTCTAAACCTGACAAGCTTTTCATACTTAGCCTTAGTCTTTATATTTAGAAATATATGTTGATTATGGGAGGCACTGTGGCACAGTGGTTAGCGCAGTCGCCTCACAGCAAGAAGGTCCTGGGTTTGAGCCCTGGGGTAGTCCAACCTTGGGGGTCATCCTGGGTCATCCCGGGATGACCCCCAAGGAGTGGCGTTTGTATGTTCTCCCCATGTTTGTGTGGGTTTCCTCCGGGTGCTCCGGTTTCCTCTTACAGTCCAAAGACTTGTAGGTCAGGTGAATCGGCTATACTAAATTGTTCCTAGGTGTGTGTGTGTGTGTGTGTGTGTGTGTGTGTGTGTGTGTGTGTGTGTGTGTGTGTGTGTGTGTGTGTGTGTGTGTGTGTGTGTGTTTGTGTGGATGGGCTAGCGGCCTGCCACCCAATCACTGCTGGGATAGGCTCCAGCATCCCCGCGACCCTGAGAGCAGGATAAGCGGTTTGGGTAATAAATGGCTGGATAGATGTTGATTATTAATTATGGATTGAAGGGTAAAGGAACGACCAACACTGTATGATGTTAGAACGAGTGCTAAATGACCATCAATTTCTGAATGGCGTACATTGTTTTGTTAGTAATTCAGTTTTACTGTGACTGCAGAAGTTTAAAAAGAACTGCAATGTTCTGATACATGGTTTACAAGCAGCATAAAGTCACTCCCTCCCAAATGCACCCCCATTACAGTGAGAATTTAGTGGTTTTCAATGGCAACATGCTCTCAAATGGAAATAACGGGACGTTTTGTTGGCCCTGCAGAACTCCTGGGGTCAAAGCAAGCACAGCTTGTAGGAAATTAGAATTATTCCTTGTTTTATCTGGCCAAGAAGCTCTTCGTGCCAATTTCCCAACACAGGGCGCTTTAATGGAACCTTTCTAATGATAGCATCAGAATTCAATTTAGCTCGAATAGAAGTTCATTTAACACCTAAACTCATTTAAAAAGAATTATACTTACGGAGGACAGCAGTGTCTGAGAGCTTAACACCCCCCATTATCTCCATTGTCTCTCTGCTCCTCCTTTCTCCCTGTCCTTCTCTCTATCTCTCTCTCTCTCTTCTCTTCTCTTCTCTTCTCTTTGTCTCTCTCCCTCCCTCCGGTTTCGCAAACTGACTAAGCCACTCATAGCCTGCATTGTGTGTACACCTACACACACACACACACACACACACACACACACACACACACACACAAACACACAAAGATCTGCACACATACACACACAAAAGCACACAGAGCCCTATAACAGGAAAATAAATTGTTTTGATTTTCATTCTTGCAGGAGTAGAAATATTGTGGTCATTAAGTTGTTTTGAGAGAAGTACTTTGGCCGTGATGAAGGTTACACTCCAGCTTTGTTTTTCTGGTGAGAGGAGGCAATTCTACAATATGAGGATAGTGAAGTTTGTGTGATGCAGCAGTTGTTTCACCATAATTTGCATTATTGACAATTGAAAATAAGCTGTATGAGCGAGCTGACTCGCTCTCTGGAACATCCCATTACACATTTGGTCTGCTGACCAAACTGAAGAGATGGGAAACCCAAGAAAGTAGGGCTGAGTGGGAGAATGATTCACAATGGGGTAGAATGAAGGAGAGGAAGGAAGGGGGGGGGTAAATAATTTGAGAAAATAAAGAAAATGAAAGAGGAAGAGAGAGAAAGAAGGAAGAGAGAAAGAAAGAATAAAAGAAAGGGGGAGGGACCGGAGGACAGAAAAAGACCGCCGCAGTCTGAAAATAAAGACAAGCACCGAGATGGAGAGGATGACACAGAAAGGAAGGAACGAAAGCAAAGGAAGAAAAGCGGGATTAAAGGATAGAAGTGGGGAGAGAGAAGAGAAAAGACGGGAACATGCAAAGGAAGGGAACAGTAGAGATACCCTCCCGTGCCGTCTCTAACAGAGAGTTTCCGACAAGTTATCTCGGGATGTTTGTATCAGGGGCACAAAAATAAAATAAAACACACACACAAAAAAAAACACACAAAAAAAACATGAATGACAAGGAGTTCTCTGTCTCCCCTCGAAGAAAAATTTTATTTTTAGATACACGGCCCTTATCTCACTACACAGCTGGCAAGGGTTTGGCTCAGGTACACACAGAAAGGCAAAATAATCTGTCATTAGCTGTGAAGGAGGACACAGACGGGGGTGGGGGGAGTGGCGGACATAGGATACAGCTACAGTAGCGGGAGGCAGGGAGTGTGTGTGTGTGTGTTATTTTACAGCATTTACAGAATGTACTCTGTGTACATTGGAGTTTTACTGGGTCAGTAAATCCAGATGAGTTTTGAACCAATGTGCCTTAAGCAAAGACTTAACTGTTGCTTTACTCAATTATGGCCTGTTCATGTATTGCTGTGTTGTCTCTCAGCTGTTTCCACTCACCCTTTTGTGTGTGTGTGTGTGTGTGGGGGGGGTGGAAATGGCTGAAGGGGTATACCTGCCTTGCTCACATGTATTTTTTCGTCCTTGCTCTTGTGTGTCTGCCTACTAGTGTGTGCAGTATATATATTCATGCAGGTGTATGTGCTCGTATGCATATGTGGGAAAATGTGTAGATAGATGTGTATCTGCATCTCCCTTTGCAGCGGTTCATCACCTACCTGACATTATAAATGCTCTAATGCCAGCATGTTTTAAAACGCTTTCCATGAGTCTTAAATGCAGCACTGGGATACAATCACAGACCAACTTTAAATATCACTTTATGTGCAGCCAAAGTTTGGCAGGTGTAAAAGAAAAAAAAAGCATAGAGATTTTCTGAAATGTATTTGAATAATGTATTCAATTTTATTCTTCTCCAGTAGCGAGGGTAGAGAACCTGCAGCTCTTTTTCATTCAAACATTCATGAGCCTGGTTATGAGATCCATTAGACAGAATGAGCTTTCTGATTGGACCACATAGGCAATCACCATTTGTGCTATGACTTTGCTGTGGACACAAATTGACATTCGCAGGATGTTAACACTCCACTGCGGATGAAACACAACAAAATATTTGTCAAGTTTCTTGCTTGGCTATGACACCAAAATACAAATTATTATCATCCGGTGTCCATAATATACTACTGGCTTCACTAAAATCAGCATGGTTCTCAGAATATAATCATAGTAAAAGGGTTTCCAATCTACTTTTGTCGACTATTTTTTTTTCCCTCATTGCAAATTTTTCTATTACATTAAAGACATGCTTTTGTGGACTGACAGAACTTGCTTGTTTCTGCCTCCACGCTGATGAAAGAATTGAAATGGTACATGTATAATATGTTTACTCTGGACAGTGTCCTCGCTCTCTGCATCCGTTACAAATTATTTTTAACATAGCAGCGTTTTTTTTCTCTCCTCAGCACACATTAGGAAGCCAGAGGGAAAGGTAGTCAGGGTTTACAAGCAAGCTTGAGCATGGGAAAAAGTATCTATCTATCTATCTATCTATCTATCTATCTATCTATCTATCTATCTATCTATCTATCTATCCATCATCCATCCATCCATCCATCTGTCTATCTATATCATCAAGGTCAAGGTCAAGGTAATCTTTACCATCTCCGAGGGGTAATTTGTTGCACAGCCAGCAGTAAAAACAGTATAAACATCAATGATCAACACACACCGATCAATTTATGAACAATTCACACAAAGAAATGTAGAATTACATAATGTTACAGTTTTTCTCAGTCGCTTTGATGCATTTCTCACATCACTATTTACATTTGCACAACAGTTAATGCATTTCTCAAAACAATTAGTACAAACTGCAAAACCTAGTTGATAACCTGCAAAAGCGTGTCACTTGCTCAAAATGGATAGTTCATTCCTCAAAAGCAAGTATTCATGTCAATGAAAGTGTCAGTGTCAACAAAATGAAAGTCCTGACACCATTGTTTATGAACAAGCTGGTGAAATGGCTTTGTCATGTTTTCATTATGACAGTTTACTCTGTAAAAGTTTTCCAATGCAAAAAAGTCAGATCTTGGTGACACTACCTGAAAATGCTCAAGACAGCACTATATACTATTTACACATCCATTTGAAAACTACAGTAAAGTTACACATTACTGTATTTAGTGAGGTAACTGAGTACAAGACACTGAATATGTATGTTTCACATTTTTACTGCATATGCTTTTTGCAATTCTAATTTGTTCACAGCATTGTGCAAAAGAAAAAATACACCCTTATTTACAACAAACATAAACTCCCTTTGGGTAGAGCTGTGCACAACTGTAAACAATATTGCAGTACATATTGGAACTGAACATACAACATACACAGTACTGTAAATAATTCATGCACATCCAGACGTTCCTCTCTTTCTGGCCACTTAGTTTCATCTACATCACAGCGAATATCATCTCTTGCAATGCAGCGAGGAAAGTATCTCCTCGAGTGGCGAATCCACCCTCTGCAGGACTCTGCTGTGATGTCATCACATGCTGCATCCATGGCCGCTAGCAGGGCCATTTGGGTATGTGGATTCCGGTTATATACCTTCCACCTCCAGGAAGAGAAAAACTCCTCTATTGGATTTAGGAATGGTGAGTAGGGAGGGAAATATTCCACCAGCATCCTATCATGTGCTGCAAACCACTGTCTGACCACATCGGAGTGGTGAAAATGCACGTTATCCCAAACAACAACATACTTGTTCAGATGGTCTCCAGTTAGACCCCTCTCATTCTCAGGGATTATGTCCCTGTGAAGAGTGTCTAAAAAAAGTTTGCTGATGTTGTGTGTTGTATGGACCAAGACAGGGGATATGGGTGAGGACTCCGTTTTCTGAGATGGCTGCACACAATAATATTCCCTCCTCATTGGCCTGGGCCATCAATGGTTGCTCTCTGTCCAATGCAATTCCTTCCATGCCTTCTACCTTTTGCCAGATTGAAACCTGCCTCATCAAGGTATATGAATGTGTGCAGCGGTTCCCTGGCCTCCAGCTCCAGTACACGCTTTATCACAGAAGAGGGAGCGAGAAAAACTATAACAACTTTTCCTGTGTAACATAATGCATTTTGGACAACATATTGTACAGTATGCACTGTGAATACACATACACAGAACTGTCATGTAAGTGTAGTGCATGGCACTACACAAAGTAAACAGTTTACAGCACTGAACATTAGAGTATGCATAGAACACATACATGTTTTACCTGTACATACTGGTGATGGATCTCCTTCACTCTGTTGCTGTTCCGTTCAAATGGCACGTTGTACAATTGTTTCATGCGCATTTCATTTCTCCTGAGCACTCTGTCAATTGTAGCGATTGAAACGGATTCAGTATTCCCAAAGATGTTGTCAACCTCTATAACATCACTTTGTATCTCTCTCAACCTTATGCCATTGTTTGCAATCACCATTGCACAAATGGCTTCCTCTTGTTGCGGAGTAAAAAGGGGCCCTCTTCCACCTCTGCAAGGTTGTCTTGCAATCCTATGTGGTGCAGAGTAAAATTACAGTAAATATGGCAAATCTTTACTGTAACACTACTGTACACTACAATACACTAAATCTGTGCTGCAGTAAAGCTGTAAGTCTAAATGTAAAATGTAAAAAGTGACAAGTTCTTGTCCCACTGCAAGCTTCATGTATGACACAATGACAGTAGTGCAGTGCAGATTGTTTAGTGCTGAATTACTGTCCATTATACACACCTGTTCTCCCAACGAAATGTTTGAATAATTGAATTTACAGTAGTTCTCCCAACATTTGGCTGCACCCTTCAACCAGCCTCAGCCATTGTGAGGCCGTGATTGACAACATGATCCACAATTGTAGCCCTGATTTCATCAGGAATCCGCCTATGTACTTGGCCTCCTCCCCTGTTTTGTCCCCCTCCCCTTCCTCCCTGCATCCTCACCCCTCTTCCACGAGGCTGACCTTCCATTTCTGTGTCACAGTATTGTAGAAATGGTACACACTATGTCCTGCTTGGTTCTATATGCTTGTAAAGTGGGGGTTCATGGGATTCAGCTCTGAGTGACTGTGGAGAAGTGGCTTATCATTGGTTGCAACTAATGCTTCACACACCCCTTCTCATCAGTGAAAGCTGAGGTTCACCTGAGAGAAATTGTTCAATTTAGGAGACATTTTCAGGGAAAAAAAAAAGATAAAAAAATGTATAGAATTTGCTTGACAGATTTTGACAACTAGTTCAACATTTTTGTATGTAATGACTCAAGCAATGAAATGAGGACTATTCGTTTTATAGGGAATGACTATTCAGCATTCACAAGAATAGTTCATTTTGACTGACATGACATAAGCAAATGATAATGTTATAAAACAACAGAGTTGTATGACAGGAATTGATGCATGTCCAAAAGCATTTGCAATTTGTTGGAAGGAATGAGAAACTGCTACTATGATGTGCACAAATGACTAAATGTTGTGGAGGTTGAACTAACTGTTGCGCAAATGTTAATAGTGATGTGAGAAATGCACCAAAGCGACTGAGAACAACTGTAATCAAAAGGCCTATAGCAGCAGAGACAAATGAATTGTTAAATCTATTGGTCCTGCACCTTTGCATCACGCTCAGACACTACAATTTGTATTTCAGATTGGATCGATTGTTCTTAAGGCCTGGTTTGAAGATATTGTGACATCTCCTTGTGACTTCAGTCCTAGAAATCTGTCAATGGCTCATTATAATTGCATGACCAAGCTAGATATTGTTTGAATAAGCAAGCTACTAGAGTAAATAAAGCAAAAAATTGGTGGCAAGGTGAATAACCATCCCTACTGGCTGACTGGGTTGACCACATGACCCTTTAAATACTTGACATGATAGAGAGACAGAGAAATCAAGCAAGCAAGAAAGAGGGGGAGACGGTGAAAAGGAGAGAGAGAGACAGAGAGAGAGAGAAATTGGATGATGTATTTAAATTCAATTACGTGTCAAGCGTTTTTGTTCTCAAATTATTCCTTCAGTCTGCATTTCGAGGGGCGTTTCACCAGCTACGATGATGCAGACTCAACTAAATGGATATGAACAGGTGTCAAATCAACACAACAAATACAATAAATAATTTCTGTCGTGAACTTTAAATATTCTTTGCACTTTAGAGATTAAATTCATATCGGTAATAGCGATATGGTATGGTAACATGCAGGGAAGTTCAAAGACATCGTTGCGTCCATCTTCAAACTCAAGCTCCACAGCACAGGCCATCAAATTATGGTATTTAAACATTAGTTTCACCCAGCTAAACACTTTACCCCACTGGTGGGACTGCAGAGACCTTTAGGAACATGATTATACCTACGAAGTTGCAATGGCTGATTGAAAACAGGAAAAATAAGTAACATTTTCATTTATTCCTCATGTTTGTCTATGGTAAATTTATGTGAACCCCCCCCCCCTCCATCTCAGAGTAACAGATTACCAAGAGATGGGACCACGAATGGGGCTAGTAATTGTCCTGAGGTATGAATGGTGCATGAGTGAATGTGTATGAGGGCCCTGATGTAGACTGGTGACCTTTTCAGCCCCCCCCCCCCATCCTTCCTATTGCCAAACAACAGTATCCAGTTCCCTTTTGGCTTTGAAATAAATGAAGACATTGCAGAGCGTGAATGGATGAATACTTTTATTACTCCAGTCGGTCCAAGTCAGCCTCTTGACCAATCACCAGAAAGCCATTACATGTTATATAAATTGTTCATGCAAATTAATCAGTTTGCATTGTCTTTTACTTAAGGTGTCATTGCTGCTTGTGCTGTGCTTTTCAAGTGTCTCTTATGTAAAAGACATTTTGATTTCTGTGGTACAACCATTATGTAAAAAAGAATAGATGATTAGGTTTGAAAAAAAAATCAAACAAAGTAATCAGAGCTTCTGTGTTAAGAGAGATTGATGAAATCTGAGGCCTCAGACACCCAGCTGACATTTTAAGCCAGTTGTTCAGGGTAATCACGTCGGCTGGGAAATGTAACTGAACTCCAGATGACAATAGCTGACACGAAACAATGACAGACCTGTGAAAGCTCTCAAGTTTTTCATTGTGCTTGTTTTCATTGATCATTTCTAATTTGCATACTTGTTGTCAATATGGCCGATGCCTGTACTGCCGAGGCAATTTCTGACAAATGTGTTCTTGATGACCATTACAGCCCCTGTTTGTGCATTAACAATTGTGCTGAAAAGGATTCATGGATCAATTTAATCTGATTGTGTATCGTTGATACATCCTCCTACATTCATTTGCATGTTAACAGATACTTGACTTACCATGGTGGAACATGGTAACATTGATATGTATAACTGCTTTATTGTGCGTTTTACCTAATAGCTCTCAAAGTTTTGAAATACCTCACCTTCAACTTGCATAAGACTGTAATTGACTGGAATCTAATTTGTAATTTGAAACCAGTGAGCAGTATCCCATGGCTGGACAATGACACCGATTCTTTTACACAGTCCTTGATTAATAATTAGCACCCTAGGCACTTTGTTGTGTGTGTTTGTTAATTAAACTCAGTCACCAAAGCTTAGTGCTGGAGCAATAATATGTGCTTTCGTTAAACTACTGGTACAACAGTATTCTGTTAATACCTACAGTGCCCCTTTAATATATTGTATGCTAGCAGGAAAATAAAGTCAAACGTGACAAGCCTACCTGACATAGAGTCACACCGGGAGCAAAAGGAGTCAGTGAGGGTTGATTACATATGTACAGTATATAGTATATACGACGGTTAGTTACAGCTGGGGGGGGGGGTTAATGTAATTACAGGACATAGCCCAATAGATTTAGCACCCTAGTCCTTGCTGGTAATGATATAGTCTTTTATTGTTGTGATTCTGAGCATATTCAAAGACTTTTGCAATGGAAAGTAACATATGTCTACTCCAAGACACATTTCAGTAAGGACAGACTTATATTGTAACGTGCTATCCGCATTGCTTTAATAATAAGAAATAGCCTATCAGTGGGGTCGTTTTGTAACCATAAGTTACAGTAGTTTTACCTGAGCATGTAGCCTAGCCTATAATTTAATGTCCATTTTAGCACTTCAGTCTGCTCCTCTTAAATAGTGTTGCTGCTGATGCTGATGCTCAAACAGTATGTAAATTTTTCCAACGGTGCACATGACTGCCAGCCTGGGCTATGCGTTGCAAAGCCCTGAGAGTGATGTTTCGTAGGACGTGCTCGCAACTGATGTATGGACACATGGAGGACAACAAATAACGTTACAGCTAGTTAGCTATATAGTTAGCCTAGTTTTACACATAATACTTAGGATATGACTTATCCCTGGAACATAATCACTGCTTGCTGATCCCTTGCCTTTCTCATTTAACACTGCCTTGCTACACCTACAAGCACAGCACAGATGCACCATGGGTCTGGATGGTTTCATGCTTGTTTACATTTGGAAGCCTGTGCCTCTGATGTCTGCTTCCTTTTTTCTTGGCCCCTTTTTTTGGGCCCTCCTTTACTTTTTGACATTTCCTTGTCCATGGCTTTCATTGGCCATCTCATTGCTTTATGCTACTTAGGTGTCTAGAATGTTAACACGTATTAACTAACTTGGTTGTGATTGGTCAATGAGCCCAGTCCCAGAACATGCACACAGCACGCTGTCATGCGCAACCCGAATGACAGGTCCTGTGTGCCTGTCATGGATTTTTTGACAGTCCACTGGCCCACCGATGCGGTGGCCCGCCGGGATTTGTCCCGGTATGCCTAATGGCCAGTACACCACTGCGCACCAACACACACACATACACACACACACACACACACAACAGATACAGACTCCACAAAGATGGGCTGGAATTGAACCCTTGCTGTGGTTTTGTGCTAACTGCTAAACCATTGTGTTGCGGCACGATGTATGCATTACATTACATTACATTACATTACATTACATTACATTACATTACATTACATTACAGTCTTTTAGCCGACGCTTTTATCCAAAGTGACTTACAATAAGTGCATTTAACGTAGGAAATCAGGAGAACTACTAGTCATCAGAGGTCATAAGTGCATCTTCTCTCTAAACAAGCATCCAATATAATTTATTTGATGTAAGGTTAAAACTTAAATCTGATGTGATTTGATGGACAATAAATTAATTTGTTACAGTTAAAATACAATAAGACACACGCTCAGGCATATAAAGGGCAGCCTGACACAACGCTTGGGTCCTAACATCTGCGATGAGAGAGATGCAGAAATGAGTTTCCTGCCATTGCTGGCGAACCATGAGGAGACTGTTTCGTAGAATAAAAAGTTTTCAAGTGCTGCACATATTACATTAAAGGTCAATTATTGATGTCTGAAGCCAAAGCAGGCAGTCAAAAGTCAAAACAAACTTTTTAAAGACTCCCAAGGACGTAAGAACCTCTTTTCGTGACAAGCGGCCAACGAGATATTTTGTTCTACTTGTAGAATGCCTTTGTTTCATGTTAGTTCTCAGCACTATTTTGTATTTTCATTTGTTCTCATGATATGTACTGTATAATTTGTTGATGTATTTTATATTATGTTCATTCACAAATATAATTCTCAAGGTGTGACTAAGGCATGGATGTATCAGAAAAACAAGACGTGCCCAAGCAATAAACTCCCGTTTCAAAGAACCGACCTGTGTCTGTGTTGTAAAGAGAGCTGCAGTGAGAACGAGAACTCGCCTGCTCAACACGGGCAGGAGAGACGACAAGACTGCAGTGGGTAACGACGCGATGAAGATCCAGCATATCAGATAAGCAACGCCCATAACGCATTGTGGGCATAGCGACTCCAAGCAACGGTGATTAGACTGTGCCAAAGCCAAGAATAGGTAAGGAAATATTGGCTGATGAGGCCTCCAAGGATGAATTGAATGAGCTGATTGAGAATATCTAAAGCACCCGTTCTGATGTAAAGGTCATTTATTAAGAGTTACGTTGAATGCAAACTCCTGAACCAGACCAGCGGTGCAGAGTTGACATGTGCATATCACTTTCAGCATTCATTATTTGAAAGGCAGAAAGGCAACTTGAAGGGCATACAACAGATGAAGAGGAAGAACCTTGGCCTGATGTTGGATCGATCCTAGACTCAACCAGTTTTTTATCAAGGCCTGTCTCGTTAATCAAAATGTGATTCTACCCAAAGTTTGCAGACTTTCAATCAAAGGAAGCAGATCTCACTTGCAATCCCATATCCGCAATACAAGCGCTCAAGAGTGTGGAAAGCGAGAAACCAAATCATCTACAAAGCCAACCCATTCAAGCAAAGACACTGTCCACAAATACAACACAGAGTAACATCCCATCATGCATATTCTGCAGAAGAACAGAACATGTCCTCGCCAAGTGCAAAAGGTTCAGTGAAAAGACAGTTCAAGATTGGGTCAAGTTTGTGCATGCAGAGAAGCTTTGCTTTGAATGTTTGAAGACTGGTCGTCACTCAAGAAGGTGTAATAACAAGAGCACACGTGAAAAGTGTCAGAAGAGAGACCCGAAATGTTTGCACGATGACAAGTTCAAAGAACATCGAAGGTTGACACCTATGAAAGGAAACAACAACTCAAAGGATAAAGCAGACACCCAAGAAATGGCTGCAACAGCACCTACCAACAGTCATATAAGACGGCCTAAGCATACAAACGTCCTCAATCATACCAGTCTGGGTCTCATCCATGAAACAGCCAGATCAAGAAGTTCTTGTCTACGTGCTCTTAGACACGCAGAGCAATAGCACTTTCATCCTAGATCAAGTGGCCCAAGACCTCAACACAAACAAAGTGAATGCTAGTTTGCGGCTACTAAATGTTGAACATCTTCACGATCTTACCAGGCCGGAACCTCTCACTCCCAACCATGTGCTAACCATTAAATCATCAATTATTCTGCCTCCTCCTGCAAAGTTTTGCAAAGAAGACCTTTATCTGTGCGAAAGGTGGAGAAGAGCGCAGTTCTTAGCCAATGCATTCTGGCAAAGATGGAAGCGGGAATACCTGCTAAACCTCCAACAAGGACAGAAATGGCAGAGAACAACAAGAAATTCACAAGTAGATGACTGTGAGTCTACAAGATGACAGCTCACCAAGAAACAAATGGGAACTCACTAGGGTTATAGAAGCTCACCCTAGCGTTGACGGCATGGTGTGAAAGCTGAAGCTACTAGTCTGTGACACTACACTTGATAAGGGAAAACCACTTACTAGATCAGTTCACCTCCAAACCTTACTTGAGGCACCCTATGTCACATACATAAGATCACATTCATTCAGACTTAAACCATTTTATCGATTCCTTTCATAATCTTTGTTTAAAAGTAAATCCCACATTCCAAGTTAATGGGTGATTTTGGTATGTTCATGATTCATAATTGATTCCATAATTTCATACAATAAATAAATTATTTATTTGATGTAAGGTTAAAACTTAAATCTGATGTGATTTAATGGACAGTAAATTAATTTCTTACAGTTAAGATACAATAAGGCAGACACTCAGGCATAAAAAGGGCAGCCTGACACAACACTTGGGTCTTAACATCTGCGATGAGAGAAATGCATTGCCTGCCATTGCTAGCGAACCATGCAGAGAGTATTTCATAGAATAAAAAGTTTTCAAGTGCTGCATATGTTGAGCATATGTCTCTCATGAGGCTCCGCTATATTACATTAAAGGTCAGTTATTGACATCTGAAGCCAAAGCAGACAGTCAAAAGAAACGTTTGAGAGATTCCCAAGGATGTAAGAACCTCTTTTCATGACAAGCGCCCAACGAGATGTTTTGTTCTACTTCTAGAATGCCTTGTTTCATGTTCGCGCTCAGTGCCGTTTTGTATTTTCATTTGTTTTCATGATATGTACTGTATAATTTGTTGATGTATTTTATATTATGTTCATCCACAAATATAGTTATCAAGGCGTGACTAAGGCGTGGGTGTATCAGAGAAACAAGACGTGCCCAAGCAATAAAAGCCCGTTTCAAAGAACCAACCTGTGTCTGTGTTGTCATGAAGAGAGCTACAATCAATATTACACACGAGTCAGCCCTTCCTGACGCAACCCTCTCCATTTATCTGGGCTTGGGACCGGCACCTGGAATGCACTGGCGTGTGCATCCTCAGTGGCTGGGTTATCAATATTAATTGCATATGCATATTAATTGCATATTTAATATTGCAGTTAGCATTTTTTTCCATTCAAACAAACATAATTTCATTTGTGAAGACATAGAGAATGTTGGTAGACCCCACTGATATTCAAAATATTCATTCATAATATTTAGAAGGCTCAAATGTTTACATCCAGATTTCAATGCAGCGGCTTGAAGAGGACCTCCGGTGATGTTAGCATTTCTGTTCTGGGACTCACTTTGCTCAGTAACACTACCAGTGGCCAAAAACTCAGCATTTCATTAGTTCAGCACTCATATTCAGAATAGAAAACTAGCAGTCCTGGTGGTACCCGAGGGCTTGCCTGGATCCAGACCTTTGGATCTGCCCACTCCACCAAGTTGGTATCATGACATGAAACAGCGGTTTCTAACGATTAGCCAATCAGCGCCAAGGGCGGGACTAGCGCCATTGTCAAACTGTTGTCAAGCGTTAGACGGCATGTCTTCTCAATATCGCCTGACAGTTTTTTACTTCGCTACGCTCCACTCTTAAAACCACGGCAAAACCAGTATATTGGCATGGCTACGTATCAGTGTCGACTTTCAAAGATGTTAGATTCAGGCAGATACGTTGGTCTCTAGTGATTGGTTAAGGAAAATCGAAACCCCCCTCCCCCATGGAAATCGATTAGAGTGGAGGCAGTGCACAGGCGTAACAAGTCAGCGCCAGGCCCCAATGCAAGTTGTTCAAAGCGGGCCCTCGCCTGCCCATCACAATCAGACATAATAGAATGTCATGTTAGTAGCGAATGAAAGAAATTAAAGCACGCAGCTTTAAAATGATCAGCAACAGGGAAATGCTCCGCACAGCTGAAGCTAGATGAAATGATGACTGGGAGATCACTGTGCTATAGGAGGAGTCGTAGTAGCAAAACCAAGATAGTGATAGACTAGCCTACTTAACAAAATCTCGTGTCAGAACACCATAACAGATAAAAACATAATCAGTGACTGCGCGCCCGCATATTGACAACATTATTCATGTATGCGCAAAGGCGTAGGAGAGAGTTTTATATTGGGGAGGGACAAAACCCTGTAGGGGAGTCTGGGGACATGCTCCCCCAGAAAGAATTTTTTAAAAAAGGTTTTAAACTGCCATTTTACAACAGTTTTCAGGAAAGAAAAGCATGTTTCATGGCCATATGATAAGGCCTCCCCTGGAAGATTGTATTGATAATAAAGAGTAAAGAACAGCACAAGAAAGCATATTCAACAAAATATGCATTTAACATGCCTGTAATGCATACTGTAAATGCTGTACAGTCTTATAAGGTCAGGTTGCTGTACTGTATGCAATGTTTTCATTTCTCATATTAAGCTTTTCTAATTCGTACAAATGGAAAAACTATAGGTATAATTCTATAGATTGTTAATTTTGGACACGAGTAATTGCAGTGGAATCTGAATCCTTGCAATCCAGTGGAAATATAACAGATAGTGGCAGGTAGTGGTTGCTGTTTTTGTTGAAACTGTATTTTCAGGTCAAGGCGTTTCAGTGACTGTTCTGAGTTTCCATGACTTCCGATGCACGAGTCATCGATCCAACAGAGAACTTGATCAATGTTACATTGGTAGTCTGGATAATCATCGATAGGTTACTTAAATGCTGTTTAATAATACTCAGCAATTGTAAGGTGATAATTTTGGGACATTATTTGCACTTAAACAATTTGGAAAATTAAATGATTAAATAAAAAAAATGTCAATGTTATTTTTAGAAAACTTTTTTAGAATGGGTTGGCTCTGTGATGGCCTGGCGGCCTGTCCAGGGTGTCTCCCTGCCTGCCGTCCAATGACTGCTGGGATAGACTCCAGCATCCCCGTGACCCTGAGAGCAGGATAAGCGGTATGGATAATGGATATTAAGCTTAACTAGCTAGCAAAGTTACTCAACAGCTTAGTAACACATTATGAAGTTACCAAACTACCAAAACACAGTACTCTAAAATGAATATAAATGCTATATAAAACATTGTACTCAAAATAAGGTTAATGTAACCCGTTCCGTATTAACGTTATAACCTTTAGAATTTATTTGTGTGTGACTATCACAACGTCTCTGCTAGCTAAAGATAGCCTTCCCGCTCATTGACTAGCATTGACAGGAGTTAGCAAAAATACATTTACTTAATTAAATATATATGTTTCAACCTCAGGTTTCATCATAACGACATGTTTATCTTTTAAAAATGGGTAAGTGCACTTTGTTTGTGAGGGAATGTACAAACCTGTGTGATGATGAATGCAGGAGGATTCGTCATTGCTGCCTAGAAAAGTTGAGTGCCACTGCCACTTCATCACAGTCCCGTTTCAGTGGGCTGCCACCAGTACCAAAGACCTGGGGAGGAAAGGGGGATTTTTTTTTTGTTAATAACTAATACTTTTACATATTGTGGGATGGAAATGACATGAATGCTGGTACATACAGGGAGTATATGTCCAATATTATATATATTTATGCATATATCTAGCAGTGGATGTTCTTGTTTATTGGGGGCGGGGCTTTTTTGCCTCCCCTCCACAGGGGGACCCCCCCCCCCCGGTACCAACGCCCTTGTGTATGCGCCTTATAAACACAAAACACATTATTAGTCAAATTAATAATAAATCAGTTCTGCTTACATCATAGGTGCACTCTCTGCTGTGAAGTCTTGGCACTGTGCCAGCAAGCTAACTCTTCTGTGTGGATTTTGCTACACAGTAGTATGCATGTCCATAATTACGTGTGGGCACACCGCACGTTTTTGAACATACCGTATACCTTAGACTAAGTGCTTGAGATCTTTGATACGATAGAGGCAACATAAAGTGGGGTCTGTGCGTGCGGGCCCTAAACTGTTGCAGGCCCCAATGCAGCTGCATTACCTGCAAATATGGTAGTTTTGTCTCTGAGCTGAAATGTCAGAGTGATGTTGGAAATGGAGTGTAACGAGTTGACAATTCTGTCTGATATCAGGCAACCCAAGAGCCAGATTGAGAACCACTGACATGGTCTAATATTTTATATTTGAATGGACAGCAGAAAAAAAAATTGACAGTTAATACGTTTTATTCTTGTCCTTAGTGGTTGCTATTCGGTTAGTTCTTATGAGATATTAACTTTCTCTGTAGGGATGTTAGATGCATGCATGCTTCATGAAGACCCATTATGAATGAGCAACTGTTGAGTTCAGCTTGACAGAGTTTGTCAAAACTATTCAGAGAAAAGTGTGTGCTGAAACTGTGCTGTCCAAAAAAACAAAAACAAAAAACAAATCTCAAAACCAACAGTGAGGGAATTTTCGCCAGAGGGTAATATACCTCCCATCAGGCAGCCTGTTTTCTGTTCACTGCAGTAATGCTGACCCAGCCCGAGTCCTACCTCACCGTAACCACAGATAGAAACCAAATAGCAACAACACCTGCAGTGCTGGGTTTTTTTTCTTCCTTTTTTTTTTTAGTTTTATTTTTTATTTTTTTCCAACAGAGCACTTCAGAAAACTTGAGAAAACTGTTTTATATATCAATGTGAGCCCCTTCATTCGTTGCATATCTGGCATTCGCTTATTGGGTTGAAATTGTTTCAGTGGATGCCAAAGCTTTCCCTTAGTATGCACTTCAACTGAAAAAATAAAATTAAAAAAATAGAAAAGCAGTGTCTTTGCAGTCAAAGAGAAAACAAGGCGGGTGTATTTGGCAATTTTCTGTTGTGTATTTGAACTTCATTTCTACATAGTAAAGATAAACTGTCAAGCCTGTCAAAGAGACTCAGGGTCTCTTCTCCGACTGTCACCACTACAAGTCAACACTGTCAATGGAGGAAGTATAAAATGGTTCTGCCGCATGTAAGCCGTGCACTTCCCCAGTTTCACAAACACATTTCAGTTTTCTCCACGCTCCCTTCCATTCCCTTATAACTGGCATAATGAAATACAGGTCCTCTAATAATAATAATAATAATAATCAACTTTATGTATATTGCACCTTTTTTTATTGTTTTCTCCTTTTTTCTCCGTAATTGTATTCCAATTATCCCACTCTTCCGAGCTGTCCTGGTCGCTGCTCCACCCCCCTTTGCCGATCCGGGGAGGGCTGCAGACTACCACATGCCTCCTCCGATACATGTGGAGTCGCCAGCTGCTTCTTTCCACCCGGCAGTGAGAAGTTTCGCCAGGAGGACGTAGCGCGTGGGAGGATCAAGCTATTCCCCCCAGTCCCCCCGCCCCCTCCCAGAACAGGCACCCTGACCGACCAGAGGAGGCACTAGTGCAGCGACCAGGACACATACCCACATCCACATCTGGCTTCCCACCCGCAGACACAGCTAATTGTGTCTGTAGGGACGCCCAACCAAGCCGGCGGTAACATGGGGATTCGATCTGGCAATCCCCGAGTTGGTAGGCAACGGAATAGACTGCCACGCCACCCGCATACTGCACCTTTCTAAACAACGTTACAAGGTAGTTCACACAACAGGATAAAATAATGCACGGAGTCAAGATAAAACAACAAAATACAATAAAAATAAAGGACATAGGAATCTTAATTTAAAACTTTCTGCAATATCTGGCCTGTTTCCTACAGCTATAATCTACTACTTTACTCATGTTGAAACAGGCGCAGATGATCATATAAAGGAATAAAGACAGTCTGTTCTGAAAGTACTTGAACAGCACCCAGCTAATAACAAACCAATTGGAAGAATGAATTGAACAAGTAAAATGCATATCAACTATGGAAATGAAAGCACCCCATCTGCCCATTTTGAAGCTATAAAGTGAACCTTACACATTTCTCATTTAGCCAGCAAGTGTGCGAACAGACTGATGGTTGATCAGCTGACCAAGTGTGTAGGGCAGCTGGGATTGACAGACTGGGTCCCTTGGGGATGAGTAATAAACAAATGATGTCCCGTGACTGTAAGGTTTGATTGTCAATCATCAAACAAACAACAGATGTATATACCCCTTTCTTAATGATCATATAATAATGCATGCCCAATTGGAGGTGGAAAAAAAAACTGGCTGAAAAGTATTTATCAGGCCTGTGTAACAGAAAGCACCACTCACATAACAAATATATGCGGCACAATTTAGTCTGTGTTAAATCACACGGGTCTCTCACAGATTGAAATGTGCCATACATATGAATTCCTCGACTACGACCATCAATACAGTAATCCTAAACATTCATTTCTGTATATCATGTCATAAATCCTTGAAGCCAATGGTTCTGTTTCATCCTGTTTCAGATGTGAATTTATTCAATTCCCTCTAAAAGAGAAAAACTAGCCTCAGTCTGTGTTCTCCATAATTACGGAGCTTCCACCTAACTCCCACATTAGAGTAGAGCTGTTGAAAGCCTCAGAACTACGTGTGTCTCTTTGCCACATGAATTCTGCTTTCAGATTCAATAGTGATGTCTGGAATCGATTTATTTATTTATTTTTGTGTGTGTGTGTTTCCTGAGCTTGTTGCTTTTGAACCTTCTCAGTTGCAAAATGAAAGTGTCTCTTAAAGTTATTTTAAAGAGACAGCAGAAATAAAGTGATAAGGTGGGTCTCTTCTCAGGTTGGACATAAACTAACTTATATCTCTGTCTGATGTCCTTATCCGTCCAATGTTCTGTCACACAAAACACTCGAAATTCTTCTTTTTATGTACCTTTCACAAGACACATAATCGCTACAAATAACTTTCTCCATAAAGAGACTACATGCTCAGCAACTGAGCAGCACATCTGCAGGACTTAATGGTGCACTGCATGGATGATGCTCTTTTAGATGATGTGTTTTGTCCTAATACTGAACTATGTCTGTTAAACCCCTGCCAAATAAAGAACCATTTGATAAAAATAATGATGATTATAAATTTTATTCAGCGTGCCTTTGTATAATACCTGATGGATACTATACACTATGGTGGCAGAAGAAACTAAAAATAGTACTGATAAGTTCAAGTTCAACTTTATTGTCTTGTGTAGGATACAATGAGATTCTTGTGCTCTAGCTCATTCTGCCTTAACACAAAGGACACACCATCCCCAAAAAATATACAGTACATGATAACACAACAATGTAATGTAATATGGGTGTGTCTGCTGTTCAGCAACCTGACTGCCTGTGGAAAGAAACTATTACAGAGACAGGTGGTGTGTGATTTGATGCTCCGGTAACACTTTTTAGATGGAAGGAATGAGAACAGAATATGAGCAGGGTGGCTGGTGTCCTTAATGATGTTTTGGACTTTCCTTTTGCAGCGACTGGTGTAAATATTATTAAGTTGTGGTAGTTTCATGCCAATGATTTTTGCTGCTGTCTTTAGAGTCCTTTGCGGCAGTCTGCAGTCCTGAGCAGGCAGGTTGCCAAACTACACTGTGATACAGCCTGTCAAGACACTCTCAATGATACTGTGATAAAAGTTCATAAGAGTTTATGTACTCATACCAAAATTCTTGAGACACCTCAGAAAATGCAATCTCTGCTATGCCTACTTGAAGATGCAGTTGGTGTTGAGAGACCATGTGAGGGTGTCTGTGATGTGTAAACAGAGAAACCTAAACTAAAACTGTCCACAATTTCAACAGGTGAACCATTGATGGACTTCCTTTGATCTTTCTAAAGTCAACATTGAATTCTTTTGTCTTACTGACATTTAGAGAGAGGTTATCATGGCACCATATGGTTAAATCTTCCACTTCCCTCCTATAGGCCCTCTCATCACTCTCACTTATCACTGTGGTGTCATCTGCAAATTTAATGATGCTGTTGTTGTCATATTTCGCAACACAGTCATGTGTAAACAGACTGTACAATAGGGGACTGAGACAGCAGCCCTGATGTGCACCTGTCCTAAGAACTAATGTGGATGAGTATGTTTTACCTGTTCTCACAGTCTGGGGCCTGCCTGTCAGGAAATCAAATAGCCAATTACAGTTTGAGTTGCCCAGACCAAGACCTCCGAGTTTCAACACCAGTTTGGTTGATACAGATGTATTAAAAGCAGAGCTGTAGTCAATAAACAACATTCTGACCTGCGGCGAACCGTCAGGGCCTTCTAGGCCTTCGGTGAAGCCCAAGACTCCACAGAAAAAGGAAAACACTTTAATAAACATAATACAATCTTCTAATCAATTTGTTAATATTGCATTACATTTCGATTTCGACTACACATACGATTTCGGGAGGCTCTGCTTGCAGTGTCTCAGCCAAAAAAATAAAAAAATCATCGAATCAGCTTTTTCCCTCTGTTGTAACCGTGTAAGACTCCTCCTGCCAGCGCCTTCGGCATCTCGAGTGAGGGTCTCCGCTATCTAAATAAGTTAGGCGTTAATGCTGGATTGATAGATTACTCAACCAATCAGACTTTGATGTGTAGCGGATGGGCGTATTTTTATAATTGCCCATCGTCATAGGGCCTTCGCTGCATACAGCCTACGTGACCCAGAGCCCTAGAAAGAGAGAGTTACGTCAATGAGGGGTCAGAACACGAGAGGGTCACATGGTTCATGTAGACGCCGAATAGTTCCAAACGAAGCTTGGCGGGTCATTTAAATGAACTGCTTAGCCGCGATTTCTGGTAACTAACTAATATTTTCAGATTTTTACATTTATATATAGATATAGATATATTCCAACGTGACACATATTCTGTGCGCATGTGTAGGAATTGACGAGCTGTCACGCTTTAAATTACATTGTTAATTTGATTCAAACGTGCTTGTAAAATGGTCATCATTAAAATGTCAACTGTAGCTTCTTACCTGTAAATTAACCTTTGATTAATGCGAGAAACCTACCTTCGCCATAGAAATCCTATTGCCCCGGGTCGCACTGTTTTGAACTATCCGGGGCTCCCATGATCTGCCATACGCCCATTTTACGCCGCGGCCATCTTGGATAAAAAAAAAACAAGTGGTGGGAATTTAGCCACGCCCCCTTCTTACTCAATCGGAAATCAATGCAGCCGGGGCCAGCAGCAAACATGGTTTGGACTACCAACCTCGAGCACCTACCGTCATTTACCACAATATGAAAACTAAGCTGGATCTTTTCTTTTTCGAGTACTTTCTGCCTCTCCTGTGCCAGTGAGGAGAGACACACACACAGGGCTGTATTCAAAGAAGCTGTTTAATCACAATAAAATAAAAAATAAGATACATTTCATTTTTATACTGTACATTCAATATTTATACATTCGATTGTCCCATCTACAATATTTTCATTCTTTGTCCTTTAACTTTAACAAAACTGTTGGTTCATTTGAAACTAAAATATGGTCGGTCAACTGTCATTCTGTTGTAGCAATAAACTGGAACTCGCTACCAACTCAAATCATCAATTGTTTACTAAACTAAGATAGTGATTGCTCATCTCAAGGTGTGGGCTAAAAAATGGGACTGTACTGAAATGAAGTTAAATATGTTTCAATCTATCTAAGGTTTGTGTGCACTATTTTCTTGTCAGCTGGATTTAACAAAGGTTTAAAACAGTGGTCCCTGAAAATTTGTTAGGAGAGCACACACAGTCCACAGTTGGTTGACTGTTCCACTTAGTGAAAGGGGTATGACTCCATCAAAAATGTGGTACTCCTTTATGTGTCTTATTGACCCTTCGACATGTATTCTCAAGCCAGCAATACTCTGTGTGTCTGTGAGCTCATCACAGCTAAACTGTCCACTTGGGCCTAAAAATGCAGGGATGACAAGTTTTACATCTGTTTCATCGAGCAGGTCTTTGATAAGGAAGCCCTTATCGGCCATGACCTCATCACCTGACTCTAAGAGGTCCAGAACACCTGACCTCTTAGTTATCTCCTTATCAGAAATACATCCTGTGTATAGATTACTTACCAGGCTAACTGACCCTGAGGGAGTGATCCCAATTAGGGATTTCAGTGTAGTGTTACTTTTATAATGGGAGTATGTCATGGTGTTCAAAACCTTCGAACTAGCTGTCTCGATGCGGATCTCTGTGCAGTCTAGTATCACTCTTGTGTTTGGGTAGAATTCCCTGAATACTGGTGGCATTAGCTCATCTACTGCTGCTCTACTAGGCCATATTGGGAGGGTCCCTAACATAAAGAGCAAATAGTTGGCCCACGTCGTACAGTTCCTGCTGACTGTGGCCGGCGACACATTGAATCGTACAGATAATTCCAGAGCAAAAAAGCCCTGCCTCACACGGCACAAGAACAGGAAAAACTGATCAATCAGCGATAAATGCTCTGCATGGAAGCCAGACACAGAAATGTGTTCTAGGTTATGGTTGTTCCTTTGCATTTGAGTCCATCACACCATGGACTCTGCAGTAGGCTGTAAAGCTAGGAAGAGTGCTTTGAGGGTGTGGTAATCCTTAAAACCAGTGTAAAACCTGATCAGATTGGGCGCACACTGGAAGCGTTCTAGACCAAAACGCTCACTTTTCAGCTTTTTATTTTCGTCCTCCAGGAAAGCGATGCGTTTCTTTACTGCGTCAAGCTGGTCTTCCACAGAAAGGGGCTTAACGTCGTATTCATGATCAGGTAGAGTCGCCCAAACCTCACTGGACACATGAGGATATGTCATACATGTGGGAAGCAATAAAAATCCACACATTTTCCTGTTATCAAGATGATGTGTCAGAACAGAGCTATCCACTATTGAAAGATTAGTGAATATATATATATATATATATATATATATATATATATACATATTATACAATGCAGTAATCTACATGTTTGAAAAATTGTATTGTACTGACAGTAACAACTCACCTATCTCCCTCAAGTTCCTCTTCATGTTCCTCTTCATCTTCTTCCTCTATTAAGTCACCAATGCTACTACAAACAGGAGCAAACATTTCTCAACGTCAAACTGCTGTCTCCCTTCTAATGTTTTAGTCACAGTGAAACTGGTCACCCCAATATTATTTAACTGGCTGTACATGGTGCAACCTCTGCAGCTCAATGCATACAGTAACGTTAAATGTACATGCAACCTCTGCAGCTCAATGCATACAGTAGGCCTACATGTACATAATGTCTGTTGCAATAATAACAGGAGTAAACATTTAGCCATATGGCATCTTAATGTGTCAGTTGAATTTAGGATGGTACACAGCAGTACGACATGTTGCTTCCAGCAGTGTTTTCAATGAAGTAAGAAGGGGGCGTGGCTAAGTTCCCACCGCTTGTTTTTTTTTATCCAAGATGGCCGCGACGTGAAATGGGCGTATTGCTGTTAAATAATTGGCCCATTGACGTGTACGTACGGAGTTGACGTAACTCTCTTTCTAGGGCTCTGTTGGTGGCTAATGTTAGCTAGCGTTTGTGTTTTTGATTTAGTTAGCTAAGCTAGCTAGCCGTGAATGAGAGTAATGTCTCAAGGAGAACTCGTGAATGATGTGGTGGCAGATTTATTAGTCACACCATTTTCAGGACGTATGTGCGGCATTTCATTTGTTTAGCTGTGACCGTCTCGGTTTCCACGGCATCTGTTGAAAGGACATTTTCAGCACTTAAAAGAATAAAAACGTATTCCGGGAATACAACGGGACAGACACGACTCATAGCATTGGCCTTCATTGCCAAATGACATTCTGGAAGATTTAAAAGCCAAAGGAGTGCTCTATTACCGTGTGATCGACCGTTTCATCCAGAAAAGGGAGAATGGATTTTGTCTTCAAATAGACAACACTGGTGAGTCAAATGTATTTTATTTTTTTGTACAGTTAGTTGATTTGCTTAATGTTTGATTGTTTTTATGCTCAGCGGCCCGGCTGGGATGTGTTTGTTGAGTTCTTGATAGCATAATATGACCAGCGGGATTACGTCCAGTAAGGCTGTACGTTACACAATGTTGCCACACGATGTCGCTGTTGTAAAAGTGAAAAGTGTCAAATAACGATGATGGTGACGATAACCACTTTTGCGACTAAAAAATTGTAGAGTGGCAATATGACGGCGGTCTTTTGGTAATTATGAGGAGGTGACGTCTCACCGAAGGCCTAGGTCTGAAATGTACGGTCCGCTACCGATTCTGACAAAGGTATCTTTCTTTTCAAAGTGTACTAAAGCAGTAGAGCAAGTGACATAGCATCATCTCAGATCTATTGGAACAGTAGGCAAACTGTAATGGGTCAAGGGTAGCAGGAATGTTACATTTTATATATGATATTACCAATCTTTCCAGACACGTCATAATAACAGAGGTTAAGGCAAGAGACAGATGTTTTCTTAGGTACAGGCACAATGGCAGTTTGCTTAAAACAGTGGAACCACACACAATGACAGGCACAAGTTAAAAATGCAAGTGAAAACTTGAGATAGCTGAGTGTAACATGCCCTGAGGACATGGGAAGGGATGCCGTGTGGGCCAACATCTTTATGGGCCTTAACCCTTTTAAAAGGTTTACTCAAAATAGCCTCTGTCATCTGTAGATCAACTTCTTCGGATGGGCACAGTGCTGCTGTCACTGGGAAACATTGATAAAAGAGCAATTACAAAACAACAAGTAATGATCTTTAGGGTCTTATTCTTAATATGAAATGGTTCTCCAATTTTGGTGAATATGGGAGGGATTTTTTAATGCCTGTCCCCAGCAGTAATTCTAGAAATTGCTTAAAATTGACTTATGGTGGATTTGTGGTTAATATTTTAGTGCATCAAGGTCCTTGGTTTGATCGCAGTTCTTCTGCATGTAGTTTGCATGTTCTCCAGGTGCTCGCCTAGGTTTCCCCCATAGGTTAAAGAAATGCATGTTGGGTGATTCTTGGGTTGCACATAAGTACAAGTGGTGTTTGATAGTTTGTGTAGTCCCTGTGAAACCAGAAAACCTGTCCTGGGTATCCTCACGCTTTCCACCCATGCTTCAGTTAGATTATGTTTGTTTGAATAATGAGTATAATGTAAAAATACATACATCATGGCTAAATGTAGGAACATTTGTGACAGAAAATGCAAATGAAACAAATGAAAACATCTATTTTAAAATTGTATTTATAACCATCAACAATATTGCAACCTTCACATTTAGAAACATAGTCTTAGCTCTTCACCTTATTCCTCACAAGAGAAATAATGTGTTTTGTTCCCATGTGCCTTTGTAAAAAAGAAAACAGAACAATCGGAATTCCAATTTTTATCATTTAAGTTAACACATTAGAAGACTTATCATTTCTACGTCAGCGTCTCCAAACTGTTCTAAAATATGCAGGTGATATATTGACTTTGTTGCTTATCACACACTTTATTCTCATAATTTGGGTCACCAAATGTGTAGCAGGTCTATTTATATATTCCAAAACATTAGGAATACTTTATTTGTTGCAGCCTAATAGAATAAAAATGTACTTTTTTTTAAAGAAAAATAAAGAAAAGACTCTTGCTTTAAACAGTTGAAATAAGATAAGGGTCTCAGTAGTGGGGTTGCTTTAAAGCAGATAGCTTTTTGTCGCTGGTAGTCTGCCGAGAGGGATGTGAGCATTTCCTCTTCTCGCATCTGGAAATATTTCTCTCCTTCCTCTGCGTCTCCTCAGTGGTTTTTTAATCTGCTCATACTGGAACTCCTTGACATCCTTTTTATGAGGTTACATGGGAGCTTAAAATCCGTTTATATTTAGCTGATCCCATAGTGATGAATCAGTTGGATTGACAGAATTCAATTACCGAAACCATAGGTTTTCAAAAGGACCCTAATCTCATAAGGGGAATTTTCTAGTTTGGGAAGGGACAGAGAGGTGTATTTAACTGTTACTATAGGTTCACAGTTGTTTTTTTGTCGATAGTTGAACATTTGCTGGGTCAGTGCACTTCACTAAGCCCATTTAAAGGATGACATGAGTATTACAGGCTATTTTTTTCCCTTATGAAGTGTTGACCCGAAACCTTCCCCCAAGGGTAACTCAATCCTTCACCTTGTCACTTTTCAAATGTAAATGTCTTGCCTCCCATCTCCCAGATACATCTAAAACACTTACCAGAATGATATTCACTCTTTTGTCTAACAGTTGCCTGAAAATTGTTTCCAGAATTACAATTACAGCATCGGTGAAAACGTTGCCCCTCGTACTGTCATTTCTTTCAAACATAAATTTAAAGCAAATAGAAACTGATGCCTAGGGTGTCCGGGTAGTATAGCGGTCTATTCCGTTGCCTACCAACATGTGAATCGCCAGTTCAAATCCCTGTGTTGTGAGTATGTGTCCTGGTTGCTGCACTAGCGCCTCCTCTGGTCGGTAGGGGCGCCTGTTCGGGAGGGGTGGGAACTGGGGGGGAATGACATGATCCTCCCATGTGCTACGTCCTCCTAGTGAAACTCCTCACTGTCAGGTGAAAAGAAGCGGCTGGCAATTCCACGTGTATTGGAGGAAACATGTAGTAGTCTGCAGCCCTCCCCAGATCAGCAGAGGGGGTGAAGTAGCGACCACGAGATCTCGGAAGAGTGGGGTAATTGGCTGGATAGAATTAGGGAGAAAAAGGGAGAAAAAATTTTTAAAAAAAAAAGGGAGTGAAGCCAACACAACCTTGTTAATTTTTCAAATGCTTAATAACTGAGCTAACACTGTAACACTGATTTATACATGGTAGGAAACAGTAAACAGTAAGAGGTGAAGTGAAGAGGCAAACTGTATGGTTACAAAAAAAAATGAATGGCTTCATGTGAGGATAAGGCCCAATATTCAGCAAGGTGCAGCATACTCCTCAATCGATGGCAGGGACTAAAAACCATTCTCTCTCCAATAAACATAAACCCCCAACAATGACTGAGAACCGTACCATGGGACTATTATCATGGCAGAAGACAGAAAAAGGCTGAACATTTTGTGTGGTTAATTCCTGGAGATTAATGGTTTTTACAGTTCCAATAACTTTTGCTGATCCAAGTAAAACCACGTCTGTCTGCAGCGTTGTCTTTGTAGACTGGTCCATGTGAATTTGTCAATACTGAAGTGAGGAGTCAGAGTTGAGATGGACCAACTCCTGGTTTTAAATTATTTTGTGTGACCTTTTCTCTCTTCCTACATGTTCCTGTACAGATGAGGGAGAAGCAACACAATGCTGCAGTCCCCTCAGCTGTCTGCACTGTGCTCACCTCTCTCCAGGACAATAGGCAGACTATTGTCTTAAACACATCAGCCTGCTGCTGCTGCAAGAACTCGCTCTCTTTTCCGGTATCCCTTTCATCAAAGCTACGTCACTTACAGATTCATATTTTTAGAAGAAAAAAAAAATCAGACGATACTTTTGACCACCAATGAAAGTACCAAACATTTGATGCAGGATCCGTTTCTATCCAAGCCAGACAAAGACACCAGACATGATGTTTTTTACTGGATCCTGAACAAAGGAGTGAGGTCTGCATGCTGAATTCCTCCCAATACATATTTTATTTGGCAACATTTCGATCTATCAGATCTTCGAAACCTTGCAGAATAAAATAAGTATCGGGAGCATTTCAGTGTGCAGACCTCACTCCTTTGTTCTATGTTTTGCAATTTTTGTCTTGCATCTAAATATTTTTCTGGTTGTGCGCACACTTGGTTCCATAACTGGATCCTGCCCATTATTGCGTCAGTGCCTGTGAGCCTCTGATTGGGACTTTACTGCTCAACTCACTGAGCTCTCTCCAATTGTACCAGAAAACATTGTGTTTTTGTGTAAATTATCCAACATATCTGAAGCTAATACATTTTGAACCCCTTTTTACCTGTTAGGGGTTACTTGAATGGTGGAGTTAGCAAGATTCAGGCAGGTTGTTGATCATATAACAAGACAAGGTCAAAACCTAATATATGGCTGGATCATGTATGGTCAATGTTCAAAATTGTGGCCAATTTGTTACAGGGATGGGCGGCACGGTGGCACAGTGGTTAGCGCGGTCGCCTCACAGCAAGAAGGTCCTGGGTTTGAACTCCAGGGTTGTCCAACCTTGGGGGTCAGCCGAGGTCGTCCTCTGTGGGGAGTTTGCATGTTCTCCCTGTGTCTGCGTGGGTTTCCTCCTGGTGCTCCGGTTTCCTCCCACAGTCCAAAGACATGTAGGTCAGGTGAATCAGCCATATTAAATTGCCCCTGTGTGTGTGTGTGTGTGTGTGTGTGTGTGCCTGGAGGCCTGTCCAGGGTATCTCCCTGCCTGCCGCCCAATGACTGTTGGGATAGGCTCCAGCATCCCCGCGACCCTGAGAGCAGGATAAGCGGTTCGGATAATGGATGGATGTTATAGGGATAGTCAGTGGTAGTGTCTATAATGTGAATTCCTGGATATTAAATGTTCATCTGCAATTTCCTGTAGTGGTCCCAGTAATATTTGTTGAGTTGATCTCTAGTGCTGATTGTGTGCTGACATTAGCTAGACCTCGACCATCTGGTTAAAACACCCCCCCCCCCAGTGCCATGGAGCCGCCATCTGTTTACACTAACTCCAAACACACCTCTTTCACACATGGCTGCTTAGTGTAAAGAGTCAGCAGCCAGAGATGTGAAACAGACGGCTGCTTGGTGCAGATTGCTAAAGATGATTGCTCAGCCTGGGGCTCTTCTAAGTGAGTCACAAGACGACCACTCGAGCGAAACCAGAGTGGCAGGATTTCTACTGCACTCATTTAGCTCACCTATCGACACCAGCGCAACCACCTCTACCATTTGTTCTCTTTCTACCTACCTCCTCTTTCTATCTTCCTTTCTCTCTTTCTTCCTTTCCCACTGTAGCTCCATCTTGCTCTTCCACCAATATATCCAATTTTTTACTCTCTCGGAACATGTATCCTCACTTTGGAAGTGTAACGCAATGAGTCAGTGGTGCAGCAGAATCCTCGGGCTATGGCGGCGGAACAGCTAATATTCAAGGCACCTGTAAGACACCCTCGCCGTATACTGTGGCACTGTTGTCAGACACAACCAGTGAACTTCTCCAAAGCATGTTCTTTGAGGAACACATAAAGGGACCACCTGTAATGAAGCTCACTCAACAGGAAGATAATGGTTGTGTTAACTTTCGTTTTGCAGTAAGACAAAGAGATCAGCATCAGCATTTCTCTTCTGTACGCTTCTTTTACAAACCTGTATACATCTGTTATATTTAAAATCAAACAGTGATCCTCAGATCATCCCATAAATAAACTTCATATCTGTCCACCACACCTTTACCGCATTTTTGCTGATGTTGTTTTTGCACCTCGTAAGTTGTATTTATCAATAAATGTATTGTATTTTATACCTTTTTCTGCTTATATTTTGCATTATATTGTTTAGACTCTCTGTACTTTTTATTGCTGATATTTTATATCTCTTATTTCTTATGTATGCACCATTTTGAGGTTGACACACCTGCAATTTCATTGTGCTTGGCACAATGACAATAAATATCTTCTTGATTCTTAAATTGCAGTTACGTGATCTAAGATGAAGCCACAGAGAGAGGCACTGGCGGATTACCAACCTCATTATGGATGCTTGCCAGGATTGATAGTCTCCCAATAGAGACAGCTCAAAATTCAAGAGAACATTGTCTCGTGAGGGTAGGTCGGGCTTTACTTTAGGAAACTTCATTCATCCATACAATACGGTGTGTAGTGAAATCAAGACAAGAAGAAAAAAACAATGTAATAGTCTGCAAATTTACTCATTACTAACCAGCCATGTACTTGTTTAACTTACATGCAATAATATATAATAACTAAATGAATTTGTTGACACAGACTTAAGTAGAAAAATCCAAGTTCCTAATATTTATACTTTAAAGATCCAACAATCAACATCCAATTAAGCATAATGACATGAAATATAAATAGAATACCAAACTTATCTACATATTTACACTACCGTTCAAAAGTTTGGGATCACCCAAACAATTTTGTGTTTTCCATGAAAAGTCACACTTATTCACCACCATATGTTGTGAAATGAATAGAAAATAGAGTCAAGACATTGACAAGGTTAGAAATAATGATTTGTATTTGAAATAAGATTTTTTTTACATCAAACTTTGCTTTCGTCAAAGAATCCTCCATTTGCAGCAATTACAGCATTGCAGACCTTTGGCATTCTAGCTGTTAATTTGTTGAGGTAATCTGGAGAAATTGCACCCCACGCTTCCAGAAGCAGCTCCCACAAGTTGGATTGGTTGGATGGGCACTTCTTGCGTACCATACGGTCAAGCTGCTCCCACAACAGCTCAATGGGGTTCAGATCTGGTGACTGCGCTGGCCACTCCATTACCGATAGAATACCAGCTGCCTGCTTCTGCTCTAAATAGTTCTTGCACAATTTGGAGGTGTGTTTAGGGTCATTGTCCTGTTGTAGGATGAAATTGGCTCCAATCAAGCGCTGTCCACTGGGTATGGCATGGCGTTGCAAAATGGAGTGATAGCCTTCCTTATTCAGAATCCCTTTTACCCTGTACAAATCACCCACCTTACCAGCACCAAAGCAACCCCAGACCATCACATTACCTCCACCATGCTTAACAGATGGCGTCAGGCATTCTTCCAGCATCTTTTCATTTGTTCTGCGTCTCACAAACGTTCTTCTTTGTGATCCAAACACCTCAAACTTGGATTCATCCGTCCACAACACTTTTTTCCAGTCTTCCTCTGTCCAATGTCTGTGTTCTTTTGCCCATCTTAATCTTTTTCTTTTATTGGTCAGTCTCAGATATGGCTTTTTCTTTGCCACTCTGCCCTGAAGCCCAGAATCCCGCAGCCGCCTCTTCACTGTAGATGTTGACACTGGTGTTTTGCGGGTACTATTTAATGAAGATGCCAGTTGGGGACCTGTGAGGCGTCTGTTTCTCAAACTAGAGACTCTAATGTACTTATCTTCTTGCTCAGTTGTGCAACGCGGCCTCCCACTTCTTTTTCTACTCTGGTTAGAGCCTGTTTGTGCTGTCCTCTGAAGGGAGTAGTACACACCGGTGTAGGAAATCTTCAATTTCTTAGCAATTTCTCGCATGGAATAGCCTTCATTTCTAAGAACAAGAATAGACTGTCGAGTTTCAGATGAAAGTTCTCTTTTTCTGGCCATTTTGAGCGTTTAATTGACCCCACAAATGTGATGCTCCAGAAACTCAATCTGCTCAAAGGAAGGTCAGTTTTGTAGCTTCTGTAACGAGCTAAACTGTTTTCAGATGTGTGAACATGATTGCACAAGGGTTTTCTAATCATCAATTAGCCTTCTGAGCCAATGAGCAAACACATTGTACCATTAGAACACTGGAGTGATAGTTGCTTGAAATGGGCCTCTATACACCTATGTAGATATTGCACCAAAAACCAGACATTTGCAGCTAGAATAGTCATTTACCACATTAGCAATGTATAGAGTGTATTTCTTTAAAGTTAAGACTAGTTTAAAGTTATCTTCATTGAAAAGTACAGTGCTTTTCCTTCAAAAATATGGACATTTCAATGTGATCCCAAACTTTTGAACGGTAGTGTATATATTATGGTTAAGTGTCCAGCTATGGTCCCGTGTCCAAAATCTCCAAAATGAAGCCAGTGAGTGAAATATTTTACCCATGAAAATAAGACCCAGGTTGTAAAAAAACTGGAATTATCCTTTAAGAACGTGCTTTAATATTATGTCTAGGTTGATTTATTCAGATAGTATGGTGCTTCCTTGTTCAAGGGTAAGACTTAAGTTTGTTCACTGTTAGCCCTGTAGCCGTGAAGATCAGTATGGTAACAACACAGGTACGATCCCTGGTATGATAAAGGTTAATGTGTTGATTTGAGGGCATCTATAATACATGTCGAAGCTTGTGTATTGTTTCATCTTTAAGGGCTATATGATAAGGCAGTTCTCTAATTTCATCTTCCTCGCTCACCTTTCTACAACACTCTTTGGCAAAGTGATGGTATCACCTACTGAGACTTGTTTAAACGGACAAAGGGAATGCGATTCATACAGATATTATCCTCTAACTTGACATTTTGTATGCACGTCTTCAAAACATGAGCTTGATGGAAAGCAGTTGCGTCATTGTTTCATTAGGCCGCACCCTGCTCCCTGGTGGAAGAAAGATTTGTTTACTTTATGGATGAGGGCAGGAATTATTTCCATTAAACAGTAAGGGCGCATTTATTTTGCATAAACAGACCAACCGTGGATGACGGCACTACCCACTATCCTTGAAGAGCAAGAACACTAAGGGTGTTTAACTGTACCCAGGTGGAGCCATCCAACATGGCACTTGATTTTTCCTGCAAGGGGTAGTGGATGTATGCTAATTGAAATTAAGTGCTAAAAATAGGAATATGAGAGAGTTTGTATTTTTGTGATATTGGGGGATGGGCGGGTCATCTTTTTCTTGTTTTTTTTTTTTTTTCCTTTGTACTCTGCACAGCTCCAGAGATAGACTTCACACACACACACACACACACACACACTTCTGAAACTACTCACACAGCTGTTGGGCTCATTGTCACTGGCCGCAGACTTTGTTTTCAGCCTGATTCATTCATTCATTGTCCAAACCGCTTATCCTGCTCTCAGGGTTGCGGGGATGCTGGAGCCTATCCCAGCAGTCACTGGGCGGCAGGTAGGGAGACACCCTGGACAGGCCACCAGGCCATCACAGTGCCCACACACACACACACACACACACACACACACACACACACACACACACACACACACACACACACATTCACACCTAGGAACAATTTAATATGGCCGATTCACCTGACCTAGGAGGAAGGAGCACCCGGAGGAAACCCATGCAGACACGGGAAGAACATGCAAACTCCACACAAGAGGACGACCCGGGATGACCCACAAGGTTAGACTACCCAAACCCAGGACCTTCTTGCTGTGAGGCAACCGTGCTAACCACTGTGCCACCGTGCCGCATTTGGTGTACTGTATTCATCAAATTCCTTGTTTTTACAGTTATGGATTATGCCTCTGAAGCAAGTACTTGGAAATTATGTATTAGGAATAACACCTTGAGGTGTACCATCTTGTTTTCAACGAAAATAATACAATGTAAGAACAATTAGACAAAACAATTAAAATGAACAAACAAATAAAACAAAGGTATGTTGATGCTAATTCTGGGTGGCACGGTGGTGCATTGGTTAGCACGATTGCCTCACAGCAAGAAGGTTCTGGGTTCGAGCCCCAGGGTAGTCCAACCTTGGGGGTCGTCCCGGGTCATCCTCTGTGTGGAGTTTGCATGTTCTCCCTGAGTCTGCGTGGGTTTCCTCCAGGTGCTCCAGTTTCCTCCCACAGTCCAAAGACATGTAGGTCAGGTGAATCGGTCATACTGAATTGCCCCTAGGTATGAGTGTGTGTGTGTGTATGTCGGCCCTGTGTGATGGCCTGGCGGCCTGTCCAGGGTGTCTCCCCGCCTGCCGCCCAATGACTGCTGGGATAGGCTCCAGCATCCCCGCGACCCTGAGAGCAGGATAAGCGGTTCAGATAATGGATGGATGGATGAATGCCAATTCTGTTTGATGGCTATAGGAACATAAATGCCTGTTAAATGCATTAGATGAGAATCAAAACAGTTATGTATGTAAAAATCAGTTTAGTTTTTATATGATCTGATTACTTGATTACAGCCAGATTACTTGATGCGTATTTCTGTGTGTCTGGACTGTTTTGTAATGTCTATTGACTTGAAAAGCAATTCCAATCAGTGACTGTCTGAGAGACACAGACACAACTTAAACATTGGGTGGTGTCTTTAATTCACTACAAGGAGAAAACACAATTATGAAGGTAATAATGAGCTAAAGAGAGAGGAGATTAGGATTAACTATACTAACTTTCTCTATTACTTTTCCTATATGTACATGTTTGCACCTCAAAGTTTCCATGACTTCCAGTGCACAAGTCATTGATCCAACAGAGAACTTGATCAATGTTACATTGGTAGTCTGGATAATCACCGATAGGTTATTTAAATGCTGTTTAATAATACTCAGCAATTGTAAGGTGATAATTTTGGGACATTATTTGCACTTAAACTATTTGAACAATTAAGAGATTACATTTTTTCTTTAAATTTCCGTGTTGTTTATAAAAAAGAAGCTTTTTTTTTAAATGGGTTTGGCTCCATGATGGCCTGGCGGACTGCCCAGGGTGTCTCCCCGCCTGCCGCCCAGTGACTACTGGGATAGACTCCAGCATCCCCGTGACCCTGAGAGCAGGATAAACGGTTTGGATAATGGATGGATAATGGATGGAGACAGCTTGACATTTAGTCTTTTCAAAATAAAACCCCACGTATTTCCCATGTATTTAACACTCAGATGTACATCACTTTGGATAAAAGTGTCTGCTAATTGAAATTGTAAATTGTAAATTTCATCAACTGAAGGGTCATTATTCTCTCCCTGCTCTTTTTTGTTAACTTTTCTATTCAGTGCCTGCAGGTTTCACATGTACACACTTCCTGTTTGAATCTGCCCCATGACTGAGCTTGTTTTGTTGCTTTGAGAATGATTTTGTGTCCGAAACATTTTGCATGATATATCCCACATTATGTACAGATAGTGTAGCACAATTTTAGAAAAGAAAATTATAGATGGTCCTTCTAGTGACCTGAATTGAAGCATGCTTTGTTAGCTACCAAATATAAACATAGTAACCTTTACTATTACACCTGTCATACTTATTACAATAGCAAGAGATGTGATGGTAATTTAAATACCATAACCATCAAAAGGAATGATTTATGTGACTTACATTTCAGTAGCATATGGCTGTGCACTTGTCTGTGAAACCCATCAGAATACAAGATGAGTGCCATTGTATTTTACCCATATGCCTATTCATTGGTCGGACAAAATGACAGGTGGACGGGCATAATTGATCTGTAAAAGCACTCACTTTTGTGTAGATAAAAATATTGAGAAAATGTAACTACCGTCACGTTTCCTCATAGTTTCTGTTTAATGTTGCAAGGTGAGTTATGATTCAATTTTTCAATGGAAAAAAAGGTCATCGATGAGCATTTTTTGCTCTGTTTTTCATCAAAGAATTTGCCACTGCTGGAGCATATGTATTGTGAAGTTAAACTATCAGATATGACTATAATATCAAATGATGAGCTCAGAATAGTCTGGCTCTGGAAAAACACTCAGCAGTCGGCCATTGATTTTGATGACTACCTCAACTCCTCTGAAGATCCACACAATTTCACATAAGGCATAAATAACGCAACAATACGATGCGTGATTAAAAGGAAGTACAATAGTGCAGTATTGCATCACGATAGTTAAGTGTAAAACTGAAAGTTCTCCCTTTAAAAGTTGCTAAAAACTGGAAAGAACAGGAGTCCTGTTGATTTATCCATTAATAATCTAGACCATGTGGATTCTGGCTCAGTTTCTTTGCTGTGCATCTTCCCATTTCTGTCTCTTCACCCAGTACTCCCTGTCTTTCTCCCCCTAACTATCCAATAAATACTAAAACTGCCAAGAATTCCCTTTAATGCTGCAATCTGAAGTATACATTCTGAGTTTACACAAGGGCATAAACCGCAGGCTTGTGAAAGTTTTGCCAAGTTGTTTAAATTGAATTCACCAGTCTGTATTTAAACACTCTAGATATTACTTCAAGTGCCGGCTAGACGTAAGGGCTGTACACAGTAAATTGCCCGGGTGCTTGAGGTCGTGTGTAAATGAAAAAGAGTTAAGGGAAAACATGTCAACGGCTATCAAATGATATTACTCTGCTTGACCCCAGCTGTTGTCCAGTTTGTCATTTTGCATTATGGCCCACAATGTCCTAGGTGCTGTTTTTAGTTTTCTGTCTTCCTTTCTTTTGTACGAAAACAAAATAAAGAAATGTCTGGTTTGAAATGCAGTAGGTCCACAGTGTGCAGAAAACAAAACTGAATACCACAGGACATGGGCGTCAGCTTGTTTTTAAGAATGTTGGGGGCAACAATGGGTTCAATGTGATCACACCTTTTTTTTTCAGTGGGCCATATACTGCTGATAGATGTAAATTGAATAGATCACCTTCAAAAGCTGCTTACACTTTTTATGCTTGTTACGATGCTATAACGGTAACCTGCCTACATGGATGACATAATATATCATGGTAAGGTAAACACATTTGCGTCCTTTTATTCTAGTTTTTTGAAAGTCAGTCAGCCACGTAACTAACAAGTCTAAGTTATGTCTGTCAAGCACACCACCCATGCATGTTTTCCCAAATAATGAGACTGTATTAAAGAGGTCATATCATGCTTTTTGGGGGGTTTTCCCTTTTGTTTATTGTTATATAGCTAGGAGGTGCATGTACAATGTCTGCAGAGTTACAAAGGCCAAAGTCCACGCCAAAGGGGTTTATTCTCTCCTACAGGACAAACTGCCTGAAACATCTCGTTTGTAGTTTTTTTTATATATTTATGGGTTTTTTTAATTGCAAAAAAATACACATACAGGAATCAACACAACAGCAATGAGCAAAACAGACTCCCCATTTAAAATATAACAATGTTCAATATAATAAAAAAATACATAAACTGAATAAAAAAAATAAAAAAAATAAAAAAGAGAAAGAAAAACAATTGCATTAAAATCGAAAAGGGGGCTCCGGTTTCCTCCCACAGTCCAACCACATGTAAGTCAGGTGAATTGGCCGTACTAATTGTCCCTAGATATGAATGTGTGTGTGTGTGTGTGTGTGTGTGCGTGTGTGTGTGTGTGTGTGTGTGTGTGTGATGGCCTGGCGGCCTGTCCAGGGTGTCTCCCCGCCTGCCGCCCAATGACGGCTAGGATAGGCTCCAGCATCCCCGCGACCCTACCCTTGATAAGCGGCTTTGATGGTGGATGGACTTGAAGTGTGTACAATGATGTAATTTTATAACTCATTCACGTGGCACTGGGCAGACCAGTGGTAACTAACTTCATAACTCAGAGATGCACCCAGTCAGCTAGTTAGCTACCATGAGTAACGGTAAAAACAAACAAACAAACAAACGTGGCTTGAGAGTTTCTTCGGACGAGGTAGGGGAGCTATAAGGTCTAATGACGATGATACCGCAGGCAGCAGAGGCCGAGACAGCAAAAAGAAGAGAGAAAAGAAAGCTTCCTTCGATAGGAAACACGACGAGTCGTACCTAAAATACGGATTTATTGCGGCTCGCGTGCTCCGAAATCCCTTGTGTGTGATATGTGGAGACAAGCTGTCTAATGAGGCAACGAAGTCCTCAAAACTGCTTCGGCACTTTTGAGTCCAAGCAACCTGCACTTAAAGACAAACCCGTGGAGTTCGCTGAGTGAAAACAACGCGAGCAAGCGGGACAGAAGCGCGTGCTGAGAGTCACCACCTCTTCACACGCTGCTGGTCTGAGAGCGTCGTATTGCTAAGGTTAAGAAGCCTTTCACTGTCGGCGAAGAATTGATTCTGCCTGCTGCTAAGGACATGTGCCGTGAACTGTTGGGGTGAGCTGCAGCTAACAAGGTGGCAAAGGTTCCTCTTTCAGCTACCACAGTTTCAAGGAGAATTGATGAAATAGCGGAGGACACAGAAGCACAGTTGTTGGAGCGGCTTGATGAGTCACCGTGATGCTATCCAAGTCCATGAGTCTACCAATGTCGACAACAAGGCAATACTGCTGGTTTATGTGCGATATGTATTTCAAGACGATGTGCATGAGGATCTGTTGTGTGCTCTGTCGCTGCCAACTAACACAACTGGGGCAGAACTGTTCAAGTCTTTGGATGACTACATGTCAGTCAAACTGGACTGGTCATTCCGTGTTGGAGTATGCGCAGATGGGGCCACAGCTATGACCGGACGGCTGTCTGGTTTCACTACCAGAGTCAAAGAGGTTGCTCCTGGATGCCAGTCTACACACACTGTGTGATACACATGGAAATGCTGGCAAGCCGAAAAATGTCACCTGATCTGAACAGCATTTTGAGTGACGTTATTAAAACTATCAGTCACATCAAAGTACACGCCTTTAAGTCAGGTGGTTATTAAGGGGGAGATTCCTGGCCAGGGTTTTGGAGTTGCTAAGAGAGCCGCTACAGAGATTTCTTTCCGGGGAAAAAAGTCACCACTAGTAGCACACTTCAGTGACGAGGAGTGGATAACAAAACTCGCTTATCTGTGTGACATCTTCAACCTCCTCCATGAACTCAATTTGTCACTTCAGGGGAGAATGGCAACTGTCTTCAAGTTGGCAGATGAAGTGTCTGCATTCAGAGCCAAACTGGAACTGTGGGGACAGCGAGTGGACAGGGGCATATTTGACATGTTCCAAACATTAGCTGGGATTTTGGGAGAGATGGAGGCTGCACCGTCCTTCCCCCAGCTGGTGCGCGATCACCTGGCTTCACTGTCGACAGAATTTGAGCGTTACTTCCCAACCGCAGATGACCCAAGAAATGTAAAGGAATGGATCCCTGACCCGTTTGTGAATGTCCCCGGCGAATCGTCCAGTCGGCGCGGGAAGAAGATCAACTCATCGAGCTTGCAAATGACGGTGCGCTGAGAAGTATGTTTGACGTAACGTCTCTGCCGACATTCTGGATCAAAGCCAAGGCTTAATATCCTGAGATAGCCACGAAAGCACTGAAAACGTTGCTTTTATTTCTAACATCATATCTCTGTGAATTTTGAAAACAAAATTGCGGAATAGACTGGACGTGAGAAACACATTCGGGTGTCGCTGTCTCCCATCACCTCTCGATTGGACCGTCTTGCTGCAGGGAAACAAGCCCAGGGCTCCCACTGATTCAGTGATATTGGTGAGTTGCAGTGTTGTCATATGTATGTTATGTTAATGCGAGGAAAATGTGCGCTGTGTGTTTAATATCCAAACGTTACTTTAAATGTTATGATACTATTGACTTATAAGCCTAACCTATATTCCGGTCGTTATTAACCCACCCCGCCTGGCCCCCGGTCCGCCAGAATGTTGTCAATATTAAACCGGTGCGCGGTGCCAAAAAAAAAAGAGAAAGAAAAAGGTTGGGGACCCCGGCTTTAGTCGACTGGTTAACGTAGTCGCCTGTGGTGCGGGAGACCCGGATTCGCGTCCCGGCTGCCCCCTGAAGTCGCTACATTGGAGTCAGAAGTTGGATGGTGAGACCGTGAGGCCATCGGAAGCGCGTGCGCCCAGATCCGTGAGGGAGCTGATATGATGAAGCGCTTCCCGAAGGAGGGGGGTAGTGTAACGACCACGGATGACTAGGATCGCTAGCCCTTGGCTAACGGGTTATAATATGTACCAACGTAATTTTATTCATTATTAAGTTCAACTAACTAAAGGCTTTCAAAAAGTGGTGGGGACGAAATGGGCCACGACAAAAAGTGGTGGGACCATGTCCCCAGCGTTTATGACGCCTCTGCAGTTACCAGTAGAGGCAGGCCTGTGATTCAAACTCATCTTTACAATGTCCAGTTTGAATTCGGCCTCCAGCGATCCAGTAGTGCTGATCAAAAGTTTGGAAGACTTGGTAAATTTTACCTGATTTCCTTTTTGTGGCTAGTTCAGTGTTTTGATTTGCTTCCCTCTCCAGCACTGAGTGCTTTTCAACAAAAAAGATGTTTTTATGGTGGGTAGACTGAAACAGAAGGCCAGTGGCGAACAGCTCTTGTCAAAAACGGTAAACAAAACTGAATCAATATGTCTACCCTTTTGACTAGAGGCAGAAAAATAAAATGCTTTGTGTGGTGTTTTTGTACATCCATACACTGCCTTTCTGAGTAATTGGTTGTTTTGTATTGTTTTGTTTCCCTTTGTCTTTAATGCACCAATCAGGAGCAGAGGTTTGAATTTCATTGTATTCTATACAATGACAATAAAGGCTTTCTTCTCCTCCTCCTCCTCCTCTTCCTTCTCCTCTTCTTTAAGGTGAAATGTGAGATTACAATACAGGTCCATGGATTTAAACAGAACGCATAACTAAATAAGCAAATTATTGTTATGACATACGTACCAATACTTAAGTTAAATTCGACAGACACAGGAAACATTATGTTGTGGCGGACACTAGGGGCTATGCCTCTCACCCAGGACTGTGAGCTGGGGGCGTGGTTTACGTTCCCGGGCTCGCCGGTGCAGGGTTGTTCCTGCCACAGTTGGTTTTTGGAGTTGAGGAATAAACATCAAACTCGCCTTGGTCTCCTGTGTTTTTCCTCATTCCTGCCACATTGGTGACCCCGAATTGAACATGTTTGGAGCAGAAGAGGAGTGTGAATCCACTTCGGCCACGCCGCCCCAACTCTCACAGCCGGCCGTTCTCGCCGCGGCTGTGAAACTCCCAGAGTTCTGGCAGAGCGACCCGGCCTCGTGGTTGCAGCATGTCGAGGCGCTGTTCCACCTGCGTGGAATCTCCGCGGACGACTCCAGATACTATTTGGTCGTCGCTGCGCTGGACCAGCAGTCCACACGCCGGGCCATGCAGCTGTTGCGCGCCTCCCGCAACACGATAAATACGTCGCCCTCAAACATCTTCTGCTCCGGAGGTACAGCCTATCTGCCGCAGAGAGGGCAGATAGAATCTTTTCCCTATCCGGTTTGGGCGACGGGACGGCTGTGGATCTCATGGACAATATGCTGTCGCTGCTAGGCTCAGACGAAGGTGGGTTCCTTTTCCCGCACGTTTTCCTGCGCCAGCTCCCGTCTCCTGTGCGCGCGGCTTTGGCTAACTCCCCGTGTCTGGCCGCTGGTGACTGCCGAGGTTTGGCTGAGGAGGCCGATCGGGTCCTGCTGGCTACCAGACGGTTCTCCGTGCAGAGTGTGGCATCGGAGCCTCTGCAGCCGACGCCGGAGGACGCGGACCCGGCAGTGGTGGCTGAAGTGACTGCCCGGAGACGGCGCGGGAGAGGCCTCTGTTTCTTCCACCAGCGGTTCGGCGGCAAGGCGAGGCACTGCGTCCCTCCGTGCACGTTTGAGACGCCGGGAAACTCCAGGGCCAGCGCTCAGTAGCAGCTGTGGGCGCTGGTGGACGTAGTGAGCTGCTCTTCATTAAGGACACGATGTCAGGAAGACGGTTTCTGGTGGACTCAGGCTCGCAAAAGAGCCTACTCCCTCCTGCTAAGACAGACAGGTCGGCCGAAGGCGGCGGCCCACAGTTAAGTGCAGCTAACGGTTCGTCCATTGCGACGTTTGGCACAAGGTTGGTGACTGTTTGCTTCCACGGGCGCCATTTTGAGTGGGACTTTGTAGTCGCCGCCATTACTGTTCCTATTATCGGCGCGGATTTTCTGTGTGCTAATGGTCTGCTGGTTGACGTTGCAAACCGCCGTTTAATTGATGCTGTGTCTTTCGCCACTGTTCCGTTCGAGACAGGGGGAGCCGGGCCGTTAACACACGCTAACTTTTTAGCATTAGGGGATGTTTTTCAGCGTTTGCTGGCGGATTTTCCATCGGTGACTACACCTGCCTTTTCCACCGCGGTTACTAAACACGGGGTAGAACATTTCATTCCCACTCTGGGACCGCCAGTTTTTGCGCGCGCGCGGCGCCTCGACTCGGTAAAATTGGCTATAGCTAAGGAGGAGTTCGCCATCATGGAGCGTCTGGGTATAGTGAGGCGTTCCAACAGCTCGTGGGCCTCGCCGCTTCACATGGTGCCCAAGGCGGATGGGTCGTGGTGGCCTTGCGGCGATTTTCGCCGCCTGAACAACGTCACCGCCAATGACCGCTATCCCATCCCACACATACAGGACTTTTCCATACGCCTGGCAGGTACCACTATTTACTCTAAGGTGGACCTGGTGCGCGGCTATCATCAGGTTCCCGTGCGCGCAGAGGACGTGCCCAAGACCGCAGTGATCACCCCGTTTGGACTTTTTGAGTTCATGCGCATGCCTTTTGGCTTGAAGGGGGCAGCGCAAACCTTTCAGAGGCTGATGGACTCGGTGTTGCGTGACCTTGCTTTCGTGTTCGTTTATCTCGACGACATATTAGTGGCCAGTCCGTCAGCTGAAGAGCACCTGGCGCACCTGAAACAGGTTTTCCATCGTCTGGACGAACACGGCCTGATAGTCAACCCGGCCAATTGTCAGTTTGGACTGCCGGTGATTGACTTCTTGGGTCACCGCATTTCGCCGCAAGGCGCGGTCCCGTTGCCTTCTAAGGTGCAAGCGGTGGCGGAATTTCCCCGCCCAGTCTCTGTTAAGGCATTGCAGGAATTTTTGGGCATGGTGAATTTCTATAACCGTTTCCTCCCTCGCGCTGCCCACCTCCTTCAGCCACTTTACGAAGCCCTGCGGCTTAAGAAGGCTAACGACCCTGTCGAATGGACTCCCGAACAGGTCCAGGCCTTTGACGGAGCTAAGTGCGCCCTGGCTAACGCTGCCCTCCTCGCCCATCCCACACCCATGGCGTCCATAGCTTTTACAACCGATGCGTCTGACATAGCCGTGGGGGCTGTGGTTGAGCAGCGTGTGGCGAATGCGTGGCAGCCACTCGCTAGCCGCAAACTGCGGGATAGCGAGCGCAAGTACAGCGTTTTTGACCGGGAGTTGCTGGCACTGCACCTTGCAACCCGGCATTTCCGCTTCCTGCTGGAGGGTCGCCCATTCACGGCTTATGTGGATCATAAGCCGCTGACTTTTGCCATGTCCAAGGTGACTGAGCCGTGGTCTGCTCGTCAACAGCGCCACCTAGCGGCGATCTCCGAGTTCACAACGGACATTCAGCGTGTGGCCGGGAAGTCCAACCCTGTTGCTGATTGTCTGTCGCGTGTGCTTGTGTGTCCTGTGCACCTCGGTGTGGATTTCTCCGTTATGGCTGCCGACCAGCCCAGCGACCCGGACGTCCTTGCCCTTAGGTCAACGCGTACCGGTCTCAAGCTAGAGGACGCTGTGGTGCAGGAAGGCAGTCCTGCCCTCCTCTGCGATGTCTCCACCGGCCGTCCCTGCCTCGTTGTTCCAGTGGCCTGGCACCGTTGAGTTTCGATTCGATTCACTCCCTCTCGCACCCTGGAGTTCGGGCGTCGGTGAAGTTGGTCGGTTCCAAGTTCGTCTGGCCTGGCCTCCGCAAGGATGTCAAGGGGTGGGCAGCTGCATGTGTAGCGTGCCAGCGCGCTAAGGTCCACCAGCACACTAAATCGCCCCTCGAACCGTTTCCGATCCCGGCCAGACGTTTCGACCACGTGCATGTGGACCTGGTGGGCCCTCTACCTTCTTCACAGGGTTTTACGCACCTGCTCACAATGGTAGATCGGACCACCAGGTGGCCAGAAGCTGTTCCTCTATCCTCCACAACATCCTCGGATGTTGCACGCGCTTTTCTTTCCTCCTGGGTCGCCTGTTTCGGCACTCTGTCAGATATCACCTCAGACAGGGGCCCCCAGTTCATGTCAGAGCTCTCGTCGGCACTTGCGCGATCCTTGGGTGTGCAGGTACACCGCACTACTGCGTATCACCCTCAGGCTAACGGATTGTGTGAACGTTTTCACTGGTCGCTCAAGGCAGCGCTGCGCGCTGTGCTCTCGGATGGTAACTGGGTGGATCGTTTACCTTGGGTTATGCTCGGGTTGCGTTCGGCTCCTAAGGAGGACCTCGATGCGTCACCCGCTTAGCTGGTGCTCGGTCAGCCTCTCCGCGTCCCTGGGGAATTTTTGCCTGGGAGTTCCACTCCTCTACCCCGTCCGGCTGTTTATCCTTTTTTGTCCGACAGCACTCGGGTTCCAGGCCCCGTTCACCACTGTTTTCCACGGTCGTTCGTGCCTGCGGAGCTCATGTCGACTCGTTTTGTTTTTGTACGGCATGATGCTCACCGCTCGCCCCTCCAACCCCCATACGATGGCCCATTTCGGGTTCTTGAGACGGGTCCCAAGGGTTTTGTACTAGATATGGGTGGGCATAGGGAGCGTGTCACGCTTGATAGGCTTAAACCGGCGCACAGGGTGGCAGGCGAAGTTGTGTTTCCGGCCCAGGTTCCCCGTCGGGGTCGTCCTCCTTCCAGGACCCCGGCAGTGTCTTCACGGGTTCAGCGTTCTGCTTCTCAGCCGGCTTTGGACTGTGTTTCACCTACTGTTTCGGCTGAGGGACGGCGCAGCCGTTATGACAGGCTGCTTAAGCCTCCAGTGAGACACTAATTCTCTTTCCAGGAGTCCCTTCTGGGTGTTCGGGGGGGGGGGGGGCTGTGTGGCGGACACTAGGGGCTATGCCTCTCACCCAGCAGGACTGTGAGCTGGGGGTGTGGTTTACGTTCCCGGGCTCGCCGGTGCAGGGTTGTTCCTGCTACAGTTGGTTTTTGGAGTTGAGGAATAAACATCAAACTCGCCTTGGTCTCCTGTGTTTTTCCTCATTCCTGCCACAATGTTCCAATTTTCATTTCCAAGGCCATGAAGCACTATGCTTTCTGATAAAAGCCTGGTATAAGTTCTTGATTTATTTTAGGATAAGCTGCCAGCTTTCACGTAGTTAATGAACAGGTTTTATATGGGCTAGACTTGTTTTTCCACTTTTTTGTTACTTATTTATTAATTCATAATTTACCTGTTGCATGTGACATTTGAACCCTTTTTTATTCATAAACAGAAAAAAAAACACCAAATGAGAGATGTTGGAAAGAGAAGAAAAACTGGCGGGGTGGTTTCAGAGCTTCAGCTGGACAGTTAATAATTTTGACTACCAAGTACTCAAGGGCACAACCTGGCACCGGGATACAGGAGGAACTGAATTTTGAAAAACAGATAGCCAGTTAAAAGACCTTGAAAGATTTATTTCATCTATGACTTTTTCTCCTCTAAGTACTATGTCCAGCAATTGATTTTTGCTCTCCGTGTACAAGACAAGCTATGAATTATTCATTTTGCCATCTTCATTACCCACCATGGCCCTGATCTTGGTTAGCTGTGTTGATGTGCTTTCCACCTGGCCAATGGAGAGAGAATGGGCTAAATACACTCACTGGCCACTTTATAAGGTACAACTTGCTAGTACCGGGTTGGACCCCCTTTTGCCTTCAGAACTGCCTTAATCCTTTGTGGCATAGATTCAACAAGTTACTGGAAACGTTCCTCAGAGAGTTTGGTCCATATTGACATGATAGCATCACGCAGTTGCTGCAGATTTGTCGGCTGCACATCCATAATGCGAATCTCCCGGTCCACCACATCCCAAAGGTGCTCTATTGGATTGAGATCTGGTGACTGTGGAGGCCATTTGAGTACAGTGAACTCATTGTCATGTTCAAGAAACCAGTCTGAGATGATTCGAGCTTTATGACATGGCGCGTTATCCTGCTGGAAGTAGCCATCAGAAGATGGGAACACTGTGGTCATAAAGGGATGGACATGGTCAGCAACAATACTCAGGTAGGCTGTGGCGTTGACACGATGCTCAATTGGTACTAAGGGGCCCAAAGTGTGCCAAGAAAATATCCCCCACACCATTACACCACCACCACCATCCTGAACCGTTGATACAAGGCAGGATGGATCCATGCTTTCATGTTGTTGACGCCAAATTCTGACCCTACCATCCGAATGTCGCAGCAGAAATCGAGACTCATCAGACCAGGCAACGTTTTTCCAATCTTCTATTGTCCAATTTTGGTGAGCCTGTGTGAATTGTAGCCTCAATTTCCTGTTCTTAGCTGACAGGAGTGGCACCCGGTGTGGTCTTCTGCTGCTGTAGCCCATCTGCCTCAAGGTTCGACGTGTTGTGCATTCAGAGATGCTCTTCTGCATACCTCGGTTGTAATGAGTGGTTATTTGAGTTACTGTTACCTTTCTATCAGCTCGAACCAGTCTGGCCATTCTCCTCTGACCTCTGGCATCAACAAGGCATTTTCGCCCACAGAACTGCCGCTCACTGGATATTTTCTCTTTTTCGGACTATTCTCTGTAAACCCTGGAGATGGTTTTGCGTGAAAATCCCAGTAGATCAGCAGTTTCTGAAATACTCAGACCAGCCCGTCTGGCACCAACAACCATGCCACGTTCAAAGTCATTTAAATCACCTTTCTTCCCCATTCTGATGCTCGGTTTGAACTGCAGCAGATCGTCTTGACCATGTCTACATGCCTAAATGCATTGAGTTGCTGCCATGTGATTGGCTGATTAGAAATTTGCGTTAACGAGCAGTTGGACAGGTGTGCCTAATAAAGTGGCCGGTGAGTGTAGATGGATGTAATTTGTAGAGCCTGCAGTGCTCCTGCTTACTCTGCAAGATTGCAGAATACCAGTGACTCTCTTAAGACACACTAACAGCTGGACACTGAAAACAGAAACAACAAAGGTAATTTGTAAATTGTTTGTCTGAATTAAATTGCATTTGATACATGAGTGGTGGCAAAGAATGACTGGACTCTAATTTCAGTAGACAGTCAAATGCACTTTACACATACAGTGCATCCGGAAAGTATTCACACCCCTTCACTTTCCCCACATTTTGTTATGTTACAGCCTTATTCCAAAATTGATTAAATTCCTTTTTTTCCTCATCATTCTACACACAATACCCCATAATGACAAAGTAAAAAAGGTTTTGTAGAAATGTTTGCAAATTTATTAAAATTAAAAAACTGAAATATTGCATGTACATAAGTATTCACACCCTTTGCTATGACACTCAAAATTGAGCTCAGGTTCATCCTGTTTCCACTGATCATCCTTGAGATGTTTCTACATCTTGATTGGAGTCCACCTGTAGTAAATTCAACTGATTGGACATGATTTGGAAAGGCACACACCTGTCTATATAAGGTCCCACTGTTGACAGTGCATGTCAGAACAGAAACCAAGCCATGAAGTCAAAGGAATTGTCTGTGGACCTCCGAGACAGGATTGTATCGAGGCATCTGGGGAAGGGTACAAAAAAGTGTCTACAGCTTTGAAGGTCCCAAAAAGCACAGTGGTCTCCATCATTCGTAAATGGAAGAAGTTTGGATCCACCAGGACTCTTCCTAGAGCTGGCCGCCCAGCCAAACTGAGCAATCGGGGGAGAAGGGCCTTGGTCAGGGAGGTGACCAAGAACCCGATGGTCACTCTGACAGAGCTCCAGCGTTCCTCTGTGGAGATGGGAGAACCTTCCAGAAGGACAACCATCTCTGCAGCACTCCACCAATCAGGCCTTTATGGTAGAGTGGCCAGACGGAAGCCTCTGCTCAGTAAAAGGCACATGATAGCCCGCTTGGAGTTTGCCAGAAAGCACCTAAAGGACTCTCAGACCATGAGAAACAAGATTCTCTGGTCTGATGAAACCGAGATTGAACTCTTTGGCCTGAATGCCAAACGTCACGTCTGGAGGAAACCAGGCACCTCTCATCACCTTGCTAATACCGTCCCTACAGTGAAGCGTGGTGGTGGCAGCATCATGCTGTGGGGATGTTCTTCAGCGGCAGGAACTGGGAGACTAGTCAGTATCGAGGGAAAGATGAATGGAGCAAAGTACAGAGAGATCCTTGATGACAACCTGCTCCAGAGCGCTCAGGACCTCAGACTGGGGCGAAGGTTTACCTTTCAACACGACAATGACCCTAAGCACACAGCCAAGACAATGAGGGAGTGGCTTTGGGACAAGTCTGTGAATGTCCTTGAGTGGCCCAGCCAGAGCCCAGACTTGAACCCCATTGAACATCTCTGGAAAGACCTGAAAATAGCTGTGCAGGGACGCTCCGCATCTAACCTTACAGAGCTCGAGAGGATCTGCAGAAAAGAATGGGAGAAATACCCCAAATATAGGTGTGCCAAGCTTGTAGCTTCATACCCAAGAAGACTTGAGGCTGTAATCGCTGCCAAGGGTGCCTCAACCAAGTGCTGAGTAAAGGGTGTGAATACTTATGTACATGCAATATTTCAGTTTTTTATTTTTAATAAATTTGCAAAAAATTCTACAAAACCTTTTTCGCTTTGTCATTGTGGGGTATTGTACGTAGATTGATGGGGAAAAAAATGAATTTAATCAATTTTGGAATAAGGCTGTAACATAACAAAATGTGGGGAAAGTGAAGAGGTGTGAATACTTTCCGGATGCACTGTATATATAGAAAACAACGATTCCTTACTATTTTATCATTTATAAAAGCCTCCAGTTTTCAAAAGTTCCAAAATTGGCGAAAAGAAAATTTGCTCGGCCTATGATTGGTGACTTTCCCCATCTATGTTCAATTGAACACAAAGCAAAGAACACAAAGCTTGCACATAATTGCATTCAAGTTTCACACAGAGGTGTCATGTGCTCTATATATCATCACAAGTAAAATAGACTAAAATGAGGTAAAATAGTCTCAGAACATCAGACATAATGCAGAATTTGTACTAAGTAAATGAAAGGAAAACAGAAATAACTGTTAGGTGATTGCAGTCATACCACCTGGAAAATTAAGAAATGTCGAATAATCTGGAGAAGAGATGCAATTTGAGCCTACATTTAAATATATATTTAAATATAAAAAAATTTCTCATCGAATCTGGGAGCACATTTCATGAGAGCAGTGTACGGGTGTGAGAAGGCTCTGCCTCCTTTCCTCTTTCTTTTGGTTTTGTATAAATTAGATTGGATAGGTAGGATGGTAAACGGTTTAGAGCTTTATATGTTAGCAGCAGCAATTTCAAATCACTGCTAGTCTGAAGAGGTAGCCAGTGTAGAGAAATGAGAATAGACATTATATGATCTTTTTTTTTTTCATTAAAATTCTGGCAGCAGCATTCAGCTGAAGGTTTTTGAGAGTTGAATTGGGTAGGGCAAAGAAAAGGGCATTACAGTCTGGAACAGAGGATACCATTGCAACTTTCAGCATCATCCATTGTAGGATAGGATGGATCTTGGCGTTTTACACAGATGAAAGTAAGACCACTGATTATGTCTTTAATGTGAGGCTCAAATGATAAGGAAAGGTCAGTAGGACTCTGAAATATAAGGCAGTAATCAGTGTTTGTGACAGTGTGTTTGAACAAGTGCCTATGTTGGGCAGGTTCAGTAATTTCAGTTTTTTCCATATGGGTGAAGCAATTTTCGACTGCTAGATTGCAGATGGTAGCTCTGCACAGATTCCATACACACAGGTCTTGTCTCAATATTCACATTTGAGCTGAACTTAAACATTTGGACACTTGGGACATGGTCTTACCTTAAAAGCAAATAAAGTGTACATCAAGCACATTGTGCTTTGGCTTATTAATGAAACGTGACACACTTGCACACTTATGCACTTTCTGTGTTGTCACACTTGCTTCTTCCCCTCTCTGTGAGACTTGTGTTCTCAGCTTGTGAAACTTGTGAGGGTAGGTGCCTGTTATGACTGGAAGAACTAAACAATGTGTTGAAAGGTAAAGAAAACTGTAGACTGGGGTGAAGAGCAGCAGTACAAGTAATCTTTTCACATTACAGGGAGTCAATTCATTCACTGTTGATGTCAAAAATATAGCTTAATGCAGCTTTAAAAGCAGAAAGTTAGCAGACATCCTGGGTTTAATCTCTTATTTAACGGTTTTATTTACAACCTTGCCAAAGAAAAAGACTACAAGCTCTAGCTGTTTCTTTCATAACTGTACCCTCCCTTTCATGAAATGGACAGACAAAAAAAAAATCTTTATTTTATGTGAAGAGGCTTTGGTGAGATTGCTGAGATCAAGGGAGATGGTCTTCTTGTGCCTGACCACGTCCCGTTAAAGGTTGAGGTCAGCCGTGAAAAAGCAAGGACTGGGGCCTCAAAGCCATGGGTGGGACGGGGGGCCAAATGGGTTGTAGACTCCCCCGCTGTAGATCACAGTAGATAGAGAGCTTTAAATGGCACAAACATGTTCTGTCTTCTTCTTTATATAAGACCCATCCACTTGAAGAAAAATGGAGTGGGACGATGAAAGACACACTGCAGGGACAATGTTTCTATCAGGGACTGAGCAAGCTGGCACGAGGACACAAGGCTGAAGTGCACACGAATAATGGTTTTATTTATTCAGATTTTGATATTAACAAGAAAGATTTGAAGGCTTGATTGTCTGTTAAACTCTTGGAAGTTTGCGGACAACCCAACCATCCACCACAACACAACCATCATTGGCCTTATCTGGGATGGTGACGAGTCTGCATATAGACGGGAGCTTGATCAGCTCGCCCTGTGGTGCAGCCATAACAACCTTGAGCTGAACACGCTCAAAACTATGGTGATGACAGTGGACTTCAGGAGGAGCCCCCCAACACTGCCCCCCTCACCATACTCAACAGCATGGTGTCTACAGTGAAAACCTACAGATTTTTGGGTTCCACAATCTCCCAGGACCTAAGGTGGGCATCCAACATAGAAAAAATCATCAAAAAGGCCCAGCAGAGGATGTACTTTCTCCACCAGCTCAAGAAGTTCAACCTGCCTCAGGAACTCCTGATTCAGCTCTACACTGCAGTAATCCAGTCTGTCCTCTCTGCACATCCATCACTGTCTGGTTTCGTTTGGCCACCAAACAGGATAGGGACAGACTACAACAATCACCGATGCCAACCTGCCCTCTATTCAGGACTTATACACCTCCAGACTCAGGAAACAGGCAGGCAACACCACTGCAGACCCATCACACCCTGGACACAACCTGTTCCAACTCCTCCGCTCTGGTAGGTGTTACAGAGCACTGTACCCCAAAACAACCAGATATAAAAAGTTTATTTTCACGGGCTGTCATTCAAATGAACACTTAACACTGTCAAATAAATCCAACCATTTTGTATATACTGTACTGTACATTGTACGTACACTGGTATGCTCTGTCAAGTCCATCGACCTCAGGCATGTATGCAAGTAACCTGCTAGCATCTATTTCAGCATCTCTGATATATTCTCTGCACCACTGCACTGGATCACCTCTTGTTTTGCCTGTATAAGTCAATCCTCATGTATATATCTGGAGATTGTTGTGTTGTAGTGTTGTTATTCTATGTTAAGTACACCGAGAGCACCACAAAACCAGAGTCAAATTCCATGTAGTGCAAACCTACATGGCCAATAAACATGATTCTGAGACTGATTCTGATTTTGATCAAGGGCCTTAAAACTCAAATAAGTTCAACTGAACACAACTGACCAACATGTGTACTGAACAATTGATTTAACAAGTGACACATGGATATGGAATGATTACCTTCAAAATGAAAACAAATATAAATGTTGAACGAATGCAGAGAACATAATTTACATGTGTCCATCAAACTAGTTGAATAAACCACAAATATTAACAATGCAGACACAAGCAAATACCTATCAATTTGTTTCAGAAGAAATTATCCCAGAAATGCATTTCTTAAATTAAAATTATAATTATACATTTTGTCCGAGTAGTATTGACCAATCACGTTTGAGTAGGCGGCGATTTCTACAGCATCATGCTTTGGCTGCATTATCCTGGACCTAAAACGCCTACAAAAAGTATTGCTGTTTGTGTATTGTGTGGAGAAACGTTCGACTCGTGTTGACTACTTGTGAAACAATCTGGTCGTAGACATCTTCTCTCAACTCCAACTCCATTCATGCGTCTCAAGTTGCTAACAATGTAACAATGCTAACTTGTAAACAATGACGAGGGCACAGAAGAGGAAATCTTGATAAGAAACGGAAGCGAGCAGCCAGCAGCTACACTGGAAGCCCCAAAATATTGGCCGTTGTCCCCAGAGCTAAATTGTCAACAAGAGATTTAGCCTCTGGGTTCAGAGATTGCTCTATGTATGAATAACAAATCAAGTGCGGATTTGCTCCCATTTGTTTATGCATTTCTAAGATAAATGTAGTGGTGAACTCAAATATATATATACTTTTTTTTCTTCCAGAAATCATCAATGGTGTTAAGAGTGCTCAACAAATGAGGAGCGGAATATTAAGATAGATATAGGAAAGAAAAAAAACTTTTAATACATAGCAGTACAAGCCTGTTTCATGCGTCACGCATCTATCTTAATTAAATATATATATATATACTTCTGTCAATTACATCACAGTTTACGCTGCATCATCACTTGCCACCATGTTCATTTGATGGGAAGATGAAATACAAGACTGACAGTATATAAGGAAGCATCACAACAACGTGGAAGATAACATGCCTGACACCCCTATTTCTTCATGTGACAGCCCTTTCTTTATTTAGCAGGTGATGTATTTTCATACATCAAACTTTGTGGTTATACTTGCTGAAGGTATGTTTCGTTTGTGGTTTCACCTGACAGACATTTTATACCATCTGATCTCCCTTGGGATGCCTCCAGCTATTAGGGAACAGATCTTACCAAAGCTAATCTCATTCACATTTCAGTTTAGTTCCCTCTATTCTTTAAGTGTCCCTCCATACAGTATTCTGATTTCCACCTTGTCTCACACTATCCTGTAAGGTGAGAAAGGACACATTGTTCTCTTTCACGGTGCTGTTCGTAATAAGAGCCTGAAGGGACAACGGGTATAACTCTGCCTTCACAAGAGGTTTTTATGTCCAAAGCCAAGTAACCCACTGCGCCATCACTCTTTAATCCCCATGCAGAGACTTTCAGTTCATTACCACAGCCATGTCAGAGAAAATGTAAAACAAATGGATGGTATTTAGTTTTTATTTATATTTCCCAGTTTTACCATTTATTAGTTTGCAAAATGGACAGAAATTGGGAGTAACAACAACAATAATAAGTGCTTTCCAATACAGCATAAAAACAATCACAAATACAGAAGAAAAACACAAGAACAGCTAAATTAATTTTAAAATAAATTTAAAAATAAATCATTCAAAATGTAGAATAAGTGAAACTATTAAAATAACTTAAAAGCAGGTTGTTGCACAACAGAGGTCTATTATGAAAACAAATAAGTATTCTTGCCCATCAATTCTGGACTTGTCCAAAACTCCATAACTTTTGGTGTCTTCTATTTCAATGGTACTCCACTATTTTTAATCTCACTTTAACTCTTGACCCTGAAACTGCTTTACTTGGGCACTCTACAACAGTGGAAAGTCTTGACCATTGTGCCTGCACAGTCTTGGTGTAGTGGCATGGCAATTACCAAGAGATGCATTCTGAAACTGGGGAAATCTGACTCAGCCCCCCAGTTTGAGACCTGGTTAAGGGGATTGATGGACATTTTATGTGTAGAGAGACTGAGATATGATCTGTCTGGCAATCTTCAAAAGTTTTTCAGTATATGGAACCCCATGTTAGAGCACATGAAGGACCAATAGAATACCTTTTTTGTTTTTGGAAGGAGTACTTTGAGGGGCTGATGAATGAAGAAAATGATAGAGAGAGAAGGTTGGATGATGTGGGGATAGTGAACCAGGAAGTGTGATGGATTAGCAAGGATGAAGTGAGCGCAGCTATGAGGAGGATGAAGAGTGGAAAGGCAGTTAGTCCTGATGACATACCTGTGGAGGCATGGAGATGTTTAGGAGAGATGGCAGTGGAGTTTTTAACTAGATTGTTTAACACAATCTTAGAAAGTGAGAGGATGCCTGAGGAGTGGAGAAGAAGTTTACTGATACCGATTTTCAAGAATAAGAGTGATGTGCAGAACTGTTGCAACTAGAGAGGTGTAAAGTTGATCAGCCACACACAGCATGAAGATATGGGAAAGAGTAATAGAAGCTAGGTTAAGAGACGAGATGATGATTAGCAAGCAGTAGTATGGTTTCATACCACGAAACAGCACTATAGATGTGATGTTTGCTTTGAGAATGTTGATTGAGAAGTATGGAGAAAGCCAGAAGGAGTTACATTGTGTCTTTGTGGATTTAGAGAAAGCATATGACAGGGTGCCGAGAGAGGAGGTGTGGTATTGTATGAGGAAGTCGGAAGTAGTAGAGACGTATGTAGGAGTGGTGCAGGTTATGTATGTATGAGGGAAGTGGTGAGGTGTGCAGTTGGAATGACAGATGGGTTCAAGGTGGAGGTGGGATTACATCAAGGATTGGCTCTGAGGCCTTTCTTGTTTGCAATGGTGATGGACACGTTGATGGATGAGATCAGGCAGGAGTCTCCGTGGACTATGATGTTTGTGGATAGCATTGTGATCTGTAGCAAGAGTAGGGTGCTGGTTGAGGAGAGCATGGAGAGGTGGAGGTATGCACTGGAGAAAAGAGGAATGAAAGTCAGTAGGAGCAAGATGGAATACATATGCGTGAATGAGAGGGAGGACAGTGAAATGGTGAAGATGCAAGGAGTAGAGGTGATGAAGGCATATGAGTTCAAATACTTGGGGTCAACTGTCCAAAGTAACGGGGAGTGCAGAAGAGAGGTGAAGTAGAGAGTGAAGGCAGAGTGGAGTGGATGAAGAAGAGTGTCAGGAGTGATTAGTGACAGAAGGGTACCATCAAGAGTTAAAGGGAAGGTTTACAAACTGGTTGTGAGACCAGCTATGTTATATGGTTTGGAGACAGTGACAGTGACACTGACGAAAAGACAGGAGGCGGAGCTGGAGGTGGCAGAGTTGAAGATGCAAAGATTTTCATTGGGAGTGATGAAGAAGGACAGGATTAGGAATGAGTATATTAGAGGGACAGCTCAGGTTGGACAGTATGGAGACAAAGCAAGAGAGGCAAGATTGAGATGGCTTGGACATGTGTGGAGGAGAGATCCTGGGTATACTGTGAGAAGGTTGCTGAATATGGAGCTGCCAGGGTAGAGGAAAAGAGGAAGGCCAAAGAGGAGGCTTATGGATGTGGTGAGAGAGGACATACGGGTGGCTGGTGTGACAGAGGAACATGCAGAGGACAGGAAGAGATGAAAATGGATGATCCACTGTGGCAACCCCTAACAGGAGCAGCCGAAAGTAGTAGGAGTAGTAGTAGAATACCTTTTAGGTATTACCAAGCCTTGTCCCTTTTTTCTAAATGAGCAGTGAAAATGGTCAAGTAATATTGAAAGTGTTGCCCTAACGCAGGGGTCAGGAACCTTTTTGACTGGGAGAGCCATAAAAGCCAAATATTTCTAAATATATTTCATTGAGAGCCATATAGTATTTTTAACGTATAATAAATTAAATATGTCTTACTTTTAATGCGACTTCTGGTGCTGCATGGCGTATCAAAGTGCCACTTTATATTTGACCGTTTCATCGATGCAATTTTATCATTGCATATTAGACATACCGCAGATCCTGCTCTCTCCACAAATGCAAATTCCTCTGTCCACGCAGCCTGGAATGCACGGTAATCATCGTCTTTTTTTCTTTTCGCCATCTTTTCCGTTACAAGGGTTGAAGCGGATAAACTAGCTGGCTATCTGATAAAATTGATTTCTTCACCTTTACAATGACCCGGACATGCTCGCGAGCCATTGGTTCCCGACCTGACCCACGGGTGACCCGTGACCCATGAAATTTATCTTCAAAACTAATTTCTGTTTACTTTAAAATGACACAGTATTATTAAGAAATATCACAAGTATTTTAAAATCAGTTCCAAACTGATTTTTTTTTCAACTCAAAATTGTCTGGGAGCCATATGCCGTCACCGGAAGAGCCATATATGGCTCGCGAGCCATAGGTTCCCGACCGCTGCCCTAACGTGTGTGTTTTTCTTTTCTTTTAGGGGAGGGGGGAGGGATTGGGTTCGTTGTTATTATTATGTATTGTTCTTTCTTTTAGTATTGTACATGTCTGCCTGGTTTAAGTATATTTTGTCTGTCTGATTTTACTATGTATACAAAACTTCCATAAATTGTGTTAAAAAAAGACTAGTTGTCAGAGGAAAAGGCAAGTCTTTATGTAAAAATGTATCTTAAGACAGGATTTAAAAGCAGAAACAGTGCCAGCAGATCAACTACTAACTTGAAGACAGTTCCAAAGCTGAGATGCCAGTACAGCAAACGCTTGACCACCCTTTGACCTTAACCCGGACTCTGGAAATGCTAGCAGGCCTTGCCCTGCAGATCTAAGAGGCCTTTTTGGACAGGAGTTAAGAGTTAACTGATGTACTCTGGTGCCTAGCCATGTAAAGCCTCTTAAGTCATGAGTAAGATATTAAAATGGATTCTAAAAGAAATTGGTAACCAGTGCAAGGAGGCTAAAACTGGGGTGATGTGAGAAGAGCGTTTGGTGTTCGTCAGAAATCTGGCTGCACAGTTCTGCACAATCTGAAGTTGAGCAACCTCTCGGACACTGAGTCAGGTATACGAGGCATTACAATAATCCCGGCATGAGAAAAAAAAGCATGAATAATGTTCTCTGTATTGCTAAAAGATAACATTGCTCTGATCTTGAAAATATTCCTGAGTTGAAAGAAACATGATTATAACATTTTTTTTGGTGTTTTATCTAAAGCTTAGATCACTGTTAAAATAAACACCCATTTTGTTGGCAGTGTCCCTAATATTTGTGGTAAGCGGACCGAGCAGTGGCTGGACATGATTACGCAGGTGATCAGGGCTGATGATGAACACCTCTGTTTTGTTGGAGTTTAACTGCAAAACGTTTTGTAATATCCAGTCTCTCACATCAGCTATGCAGCTCTGTATTGTGGCCACCTTGTTGCATTCCAAGGGTTTGATAGAGAGATATAACTGTGTAATAATCTACATAACAGTGAACAGAATTGGTCCAAGAATTGATCCTGGAGGTATGCCACATGTTATCTCTGCAGTTGAAGAGATGAATGAATCCACTGAGACATACATTTTTCTATTTGACATATAGATAAGTATAAAGTGGAGAGGGAGGGAAAGATAATTGCGCTAAATTAACTAAACTGGGATCTAGGAAGACACATTTTACTGGTTGAGCCACCAGGACACCATTCTTTCCATTTTCAGTTAGTATTTAAGAACTTTTGACAGCTATTGCTGCAGGTTTAAAGTAGTAGGTATTGAAGATTCATGACCCACTTTCAAAATGTGTACCTTTTGTTTAATTATAAAATGATAGAAAATGATAACAAAAAATCTAATTTAGTTTCGGTTATTGCCATTTTTATTAATACATTTTCACCCACAGTATCAAATATGACAGTTGTTTCTTTGTTTCTAATGACTAGATTAGTCTGCCTTAATGTTAGGAACAAGACTTTTTAAAGTGGTTTACAAGGAGCTGGGCTAACAGTTATGAAGCTTCTCAGAGCAGGAGAGCTAATGGTCTCCCCTGTTCCTCTCTTATCCGTCTTCTTTGAGAGCTGGATTGTGAAACTGATACTACATTGTTATCCCTATTCCAAGAAGAAAAGGAAAAAATAACAAAAAATATTTCCCAATTCTGTTTCACTGATGTAGCATGGTCTCCATACTAATAACCATGAGCTATGGTTCAAAATAGTGTCAATGCTATTTAAGCAGTCTGACAGTCGATACAAAAAAAAATGCATCTGCTAAATTGAAAATCTCATTTTGGTGCTGGCGGCATGGTGGTGCAGTGGTTAGCATGGTCGCCTAACAGCAAGAAGGTCCTGGGTTCGAACCCCAGGGTTGTCCAACCTTGGGGGTCCTCCCAGGTTGTTGTCTGTGTGGAGTTTGCATGTTTGCCCCGTGTCCACTTGAGTTTCCTCCAGGTGCTCCGGCTTCCTCCCACAGTCCAAAGACGTGTAGGGCAGGTGAATTGGCCATACTAAATTGTCCATAGGTGTGAATGTTTCAGCCCTGTGATGGACTGGCAGCCTGTCCAGGGTGTCTCCCTGTTTGCCACCCAATGACTGCTGGGATAGGCATCCCTCCAGCATCCCGCAACCCCGACTGGGATAAACAACTTGGATAATGGATGGATGGATTTTGGTGCTGATCAAAGTTGTCGAGCTAAAGCTGTGTGTTCTCTTATTCATTCCAAAGTTATTGAGTTCTTTGCAGAACTTTTAGGGTTTTCTGCGGTGTGCGTTTTTTTCCTCTTAGATACTGTAAGGTGGCACGGTGGCGCAGTGGTTAACGTGGTCGCCTCACAGCAAGAAGGTCCTGGGTTTGAGCCCTGGGGTTGCCCAACCTTGGTGGGTCATCCCGGGTCGTTCTCTGTGTGGAGTTTGCATGTTCTCCCCATTCAATTCAATTCAATTCAATTTTATTGTCATTAAAAACAATGTGCAGGCACATGTTAAAAATGAAATGAGGGCTGTGGCTTCACCAATCAGTGCAAGACAGACACAGACAAACACAGCAAACACAATATAAGATATACACACATGAAGACCAAAGCTAAAAATAAGTTAAAAGAGAGCTGCAGTACAAAATATTTGAAAAATATCTACAGACATTCAGTGGGTAGCCAGGTTCAGGTGGGCAACAGCTTGTGGAAAGAAGCTGTTTTTGAGCCTGGTAGTGCGGGCTCTGAGGCTCCTGTAGCGCCTCCCAGAGCGCAGGGGGGAGAACAGTCCATGGTTGGGGTGGGTGGGATCTTTGCTGATGCTCAGACCCCTTCGAAGGCAGCATTTGTGATAAATGTCTTTTATGGCTGGGAGCTGGGTACCGGTGATATGCTGGGCCGCCTTGACGATCCGCTGCAGAGCTTTCTAGTCTACTGAGGTGCAGTTGCCATACCACACTGAGATGCAGATGGTCAGGATGCTCTCTATGGTGCAGTGGTAGAAGTTGGTGAGAATTTTGGGGGGTAGACGGGCGCTCCTCAGCCTCCTCAGGAAATGCAGGCTTTGTTGGGCCTTTTTCACAAGGGCCTGGGTGTTTAATGTCCACGAAAGGTCCTCGCTGATGTGGTCTCCAAGGAATTTAAAGCTGGAAACACGCTCCACTTCCACCCCATTGATGTGTATGGGGGGGTGGCTGCAGCTTCTAGACCGCCTGAAGTCCACAATCAGCTCCTTTGTCTTCTGCACATTAAGGTCAAGATTGTTGGTAGTACGCCATGATGTGAGGTGCCCAATCTCGTCTCTGTAGGCCATCTCGTCATTGTTGGTGATACGGCCAATGACTGTGGTGTCATCTGCAAACTTAACTATAACATTTGAAGGGTGAGTTGGCAGGCAGTTGTGGGTAAAGAGGGAGAAAAGGATGGGGCTCAGAACACAGCCTTGAGGGGTACCTATGCTGAGGGTCAGGGTGGAGGAGTGGTCACCTAACCTAACAGACTGCGGTCTGTTGGTCAGGAAGTCCAGGATCCAGTTACAGAGGGAGGGGTTGAGGCCAAGGGAGAGGAGTTTGATGGTTAACCCATGTCTGTGTGGGTTTCCTCCGGGGGCTCCGGTTTCCCCCCATAGTCCAAAGACATGTAAGTCAGGTGAATTGGCCGTACTGAAATTGTCCCTAAGAATGAATGTGTGTGTGTGTGTGTGTGTGTGTGTGTGTGTGTGTGTGTGTGTGTGTGTGTCGGTCGGCCTGTGATGGCCTGGCGGCCTGTCCAGGGTGTCTCCCCGCCTGCTGCCCAATGACTGCTAACCCTAACCCTGAGAGCAGGATAAGCGGTTAAGTTAATGGATGGATGGATGGCTATTGTAAGGCACAATGTGTCACAATGAGGAAGTACAGCAACGTATACAGAGAAAGAGGTTGGCAAAGATGTGAGATAGTCAGAGAGATGAAGAAAGTAGACAGGAGTACAAGGAGATGCAGCATAAAGTGAAGAGAGAGGTGGCAAAGGCAAAGGAAAAGGCGTATGGTGAGTTGTATGAGAGGTTGGACACCAAGGAAGGAGAAAAGGACTTGTACCAATTGGCTAGACAGAGGGACCGAGCTGGGAAGGATGTGCAGCAGATTAGGGCAATCAAGGATAGAGATGGGAAATGTGCTGACAAGCAAGGAGAGTGTGTTGAGAAGGTGGAAGAAGTACTTTGAGGGGCTGATGATTGAAGAAAATGAGAGAGAGAGAAGGTTGGATGATGGGGGGGATAGTGAATCAGGGTTGTGCGGTGGATTAGCAAGGAGAAAGGGAGGGCAGCTGTAAAGAGAATGAAGAGTGGAAAGGCGGTTGGTCCTGATGACATACCTGTGGAGGCATGGAGGTGTTTGGGAGAGATGACAGTGGAATTTTTAGCTAGATTGTTTAACACAATCTTAGAATGTGAGAGGATGCCTGAGGAGTGGAGAAGAAGTATACTGGTACCGATTTTCAAGAATAAGGGTGATGTGCAGAGCTCTAGCACCTACAGAGGTATAAAGTTGATCAGCCACAGCATGAAGATATGGGAAAGAATAGTGGAAGCTAGGTTAAGAGGTGAGGTGATGATTAGCGAGCAGCAGTATGGTTTCATGCCATGAAAGAGCACTACAGATGGGATGTCTGCTTTAAGAATGTTGATGGAGAAGTATAGAGAATGTCAGAAAGTTACATTGTGTCTTTGTGGAGTTAGAGAAAACATATGACAAGGTGCTGAGATAGGAGATGTGCTATTGTATGAGGAAGTCAGGAGTGTCAGAGAAATATTTAGGACTGTTTCAGGGTATGGATGAGGGCAGTGTGACAGTGGTGAGGTGTGCTGTTGGAATGACAGATGGGTTCAAGGTGGAGGTGGGATTACATCAAGGATTGGCTCTGAACCCTTCCTTGTTTGCAATGGTGATGGACAGGTTGACAGACGAGATCAGGCAGGAGTCTCCGTGGAGTATTATGTTCGCGGATGACATTGTGATCTGTAGCGAGAGTAGGGTGCAGGTTGAGGAGAGCCTGGAGAGGTGGAGGTATGCACTGGAGAGAAGAGGAATGAAAGTCAGTAGGAGCAAGATGGAATATATACGAGAGGGAACCAGAGGGAGGACAACGGAATGGTGAGGATGCAAGGAGTTGAGGTGACAAAGGCGTATGAGTTTAAATACTTGGGGTCAAATGTCCAAAGTAATGGGGAATGCTGAAGAGAGTGCAGGCAGGGTAGAGTGGGTGGAGAAAAGTGTCAGGAGTGATTTGCGACAGAAGGATACTGGCAAGAGTTAAAGGGAAATTTCATAAGATGGTAGTGAGACCAGCTATATTGTATGGTTAGGAGATGGTGGCACTGACGAAAAGACAGGAGGTGAAACTGGAGGTAGCAGAGTTGAAGATGCTAAGATTTTCATTGGGAGTGACAAAGAAGCAAGCAATGAAGTTTATTTATATAGCACATTTCGTACACAGGGCTATTGGGGCACATCTAAGATCTTCTGGTAGTTTGTTCCAGTTGCATGCAGCATAACAGCTAAATGCTGCTTCACCATGTTTGGTTTGGACTCTGGGCTGAGCTAACTGACCTGAGTCCATAGATCTTAAGAGCCCTACTTGGATTATACTCTGCAAGCATGTCAGTGATGTATTCTGGGCCTTACAGGCGTAACTTGTGGGGGGGGGTCAGGGGGGACATGCCCCCTTCAATATTTAGAAGAGGTGAATTTGTCCCCCCCAAAAAATATATCATGAATGATAATGTTAACTCCCTCGCCAAAAAAGGTAAAATAACAACACAGACAGTCGAACTACTTAAAATGTCATTCATACTTGTTGCTTGGACCATACCATTTTAACCTTGCCACTGGGATTGCCAACCTTGTTGCTGTCTTGCAGTTGCTCCTGACAACCAGGAGACCGGAGCATGAATGATCGTGTAAGCAAGTGTAAGTAACGTAGCTAGCCAGCTTGCTTGTCTAGCCAGTACACCACCCTTTGTTACCTTTGGGGTTTCTGAGTTAGATTTTCTTACGTATTTCCGGATGAATTATAGCCTTATCTAGTTTATAACTTGTGTTTGGGGTTATCAGTTCAGACCCCCTCACGAACTAGCTAGCACTTGCTAACAGTAGCCCCTAGACGTTTATGTTAGCTTAAATGAACTTGAACTGATAATTTCAGGCTCATGAGATAACATAATAGGTACATCTACAAACCAATTTGTGCCAAGGGTATTGTATTAGTTCAAATGCATCTACTACTTTCATTCACAGAGTCAACATGAGCAAGAGAAAAGTAACAGAAGATATCCGATAGGCTAGCCTATCTGAAAGTTGTTTTTCTTTTACATACATAAGACATTTCCACAATAAATCGATGTAGAAAAAGAGCAAATTGGTGCATACAAATTCACCAGAATGCAGGAAATTAAATGCGTGATGCTCAAATTTTCCAGGGGGAGGACCCCCTGACCCCCCGCTAAATGTGTCCCCCAAATGTTCAAGTGAAACTTACTCCACTGCTGGGCCTACACCATTCAGTGATTTGTAGACAAGTAACAGCACTTTAAAATCTATTCTGTAACTAACTGGAAGCCAGTGTAAAGATTTCAGGACTGGAGTTATGTGCTCTGTTCTCTTGGTCCTGGTTAAAACTCTAGCAGCAGCATTCTGAATAAGCTGCAGCTGTTTAATGGTCTTTTTTTGGGATAATCAGTTAACAGACTGTTACAGTAATCAATTCTACTGGAAATAAAAGCATGGATGAGGTTCTCTTGGTCATTTTGGGATACCAGACCCTTGATTCTGGCTATATTTTTAAAATGATAGAAGGCTGTTTTAGTGGTTGCCTCGATATTTTCCACAACAGTTTTGTCTTTATATGAGACCACTAATGCTGAATCATCAGCATATGAGAAAAGCTGACAGGTGCATGCTGAGCTCATGTCATTGATGTAAAGGAGGAAGGGAAATGGACCCAGCACACTCTCCTGTGGTACTCCACAGTGGACCTTCCCTGCCTCAGACAGAGTCCAATTCACATCAACAAACTACTCTATCTGAGAAATATGACTTTATCCAGTCAAGAGACTTGTCAGAGAATCCCATGGACCTCAACTTATATATGCTAACTTATATAAGCCATGTATCATTGGATGTACTGACAACTATCACTGGATTACTTTGATACTGAAGAAAACCTTGAAACATGATGGTTCCCAGGCAAGTTCAGGGGTTATAAGGAGCTTCATTTTTCTCTTATTTCTAAGCAGATTAATGGAAGTTTATTTAAAATGGCCATCAAACATAATTGTATTCTTGGAAACTTTAAGTCACACTGAATCTAAAAATATGTGTATGATATTTATGTACATATGGCATATCTGTGTGGATAAGTAAGGAGGAAAAGAGAACAGTAAGCAAGAGTTGATCAAATAAAGTACCGTAAGATAATAATATATGCCCATGTTGTTTATCCTACTGTTCCCTAAAGAAATCTAATACAATTTGAGTAAGTTTTCTTCTGTTGGCCTAATATTCAATTCAGATTATTGAAGACCACTTTACTTGACATTGTTCACAATCCTTGATTTGCAATTAGAGCAACCCAGATTATTATGGCATGGACTCAAATGTAGCAGATTTGTCAGCTAAACATTCATCCTGTGTGAACTCTGTTCTATCATAGTATAACAAAAATAGATTTCAAGATTATTAATGCTGTTTACACCACCTTCCTACCTATGTTATGTAACTTAAAGATAGTAACATCAGACACAAATTTTCCTCTCTTTAGGTGGCAGAAGTGAAAATGAGTTATCCACCATATGTGTTGTGTTATGCTTTCAGAATGACAAAGAGTTAGAGAACAATTAGATACAAAATAGGATGTATTTTACAGGATGATTTTTTTTTCTGGGCAACTATAATATTCTTCCCAAATGATGTACAGATTTTTAGGCATTCTATTATCTCAAATGGCTTGAAAAAATAGCGCATATAGCTGCGATACATGGGGGAAAAATGTTCCCCGGGGGAGCATGCCCCCGGCCCCCCCCTAGGTTTGGGCTAAACCTCAAATGTTAACAATGTCTGGCTCCACCCCTGTTTGTAAGTACAACATATTCATGGGTTTTTGTAATACAACTTATTAAAAAACGTTCACCGCAGCTTGAACAAACAAAAAAAAAACCTTCCATTGTACGATGCAAAATCTGCTTTGCAAAAATGAAAATAGCTTTGAGGCGAGGAGATTGCATATGCAAAAGAATTTTCAAGGGCAACCATTCTTTCATCTTTCTCCTGTCAATTGTTATAGGCAAGAGTGGGTGTGCTTTCTTTTTTTCTCACTGAAATTGATCCATTGAGGTGCACTAGCACTGTAAATCTCAAAATGAAAGTGCATCTCAATTGTAAATCACCCTCACTTGGGAGAGTTGGATAGACATTGTCTGTCCTCCCCGTCCCGTTAATCCTTTTATCTTCATCTGTCTCTCTCTGCTCAGATGGAGCGCCACTCCTTGACTTGCCTCCTTAATTTTTCTTTATCCATCATCCATTTCTCCCACTGTCCATTCCTTCAGGCGGTCAGTCTTTAACTGTGTTAACTGCTGCCTGCAGACACATCAGATGATGTGCCCCCCTCCCCCCCGGGCCATGCATGTCTCTCACCGTGGATGCATGCACTTACACAAACATCTATCACCACAGACACTCATGTGCACATGTGCACACATGACTTTCGCGGGGCATTCAAGCTATTCTATTGACTGTTAGCTATCATTTACTTAATAGCCGTGACATGTTGCATGAAAGAGCTCATTTATCATGTTTTAGAAACATCACCCGTCTCGCTCTGTAGTGCTGCTGTGTAATATCACTTAGTATGTCGGGGAGAAAGACGACTGTTTCCACTGGGGAATTTGGAAGAAAGTTGGAATGGAAAACATTGCAGCTGTTGTTCAATGCTTGGGTGATTTAAACGGATCTGATCTGATGTAATCCATTGTGGGTATCTCAAGAGTGCTAGTCCTATGCAATAATGAATTACTGTTCAATGTCATGATGCACCTGACTGGAACAGACTGGAAAAGACCAATTTTCATCTCCTTTTAAGTCAAAGCATTTATGAAAATGATCCGACAACAAGCTCAGAGACACTGCTCTTGTGTTACAACATTGCCATTTCCTTCTTCTTCACACCAATTAATGAGCGACATTTTCATCAATGACTGCATCACTGATGTAGTCAGTGACAATATTTTGTAGGACAGATAAGGAATAAATGCATGAAGTTGGACATGAGTGACTCTCATTTCAACCACAGGGTTTTTTTTATGTTCTTCCTTGCTTCCTGTCACTAACTGGTCCAAAAAAAATTTTTTTGATTAAAATCTCCATGCAGATTGTCAATACAGAGCGAACACAATGAAATAATGGATGTACAGAAAATTTTGTCGGGACCAGAGTGGTTAGGGTCCATCTTCGTTTCATTCAACTTCACAGTCATAACCACATAATTTTCTTCTTTGTACTACCTTAAAAATTAGATAGAGATGAGGTCAAGAGGAGATAAATTGGAGAAAAACGAAACTTAGGACAAACAAAACAAGGAAACAAAAAAACAAGCAAGGCTCTTACGAGATTTATTTTGTTGTTGTTTTTTCATTGACACTCATTCATTACAGTACACTCCAAAGCCTATAATTACAACCCACCATTACAAATGGAGTTGAGCGCAGGCTTTGAAATGGCTGAGCGAACAGGGAATCAACCTGTATGCAAATAACAGAGGGAAATAAACAGCCATGTGTCGCTGCATGGCATAGAAGCCCTCGTATTATCACCCCGTGGAAAATGTCAAATATAATTTATTCTGCAACTGCCAAGTAGCTTGGGGAAGCTTTGCTGTCTAATATTTAAAACCTATCTCGGCTGAGCAGCTGTTTGCCCAGGGAAGCAGCGGAGTAAATGATGTTTGTTTTAAGGTCTAAAAACACGGAGAGACGAGCACAAACAGATGGTAATAGCCTCGGAATTACCCAAACACAAGCCTGTGAGGGACATCATAACGAAAATCCTTGTTTTGATAACCGTGTTGTTCCAGTCCTTTATGCCGCTAATGCTGGTGTTGCCGCTTTGAAATGTCTTGTCAGTTGGTGACAGGCACTGACAGCCGACCTCACTTGACATTGCAGGTTCAAAGTGAGCACAGTGTACTTATTTCTTTAGATTTTATTAAGACCTTTCTCCCCTGCCTCTGTTTTACCTCCTCATCATTACCAAGGTCTAATATTTCTCACAGTATTTCACAACATGAGGCGGCATGATGAGGTGGTTTACACTGTTTGCCTCACACCAAGACGGTCTAGGGTTCGACCCCAGCTCTTCTGTGTGAAGTGTGCTTGTTCTTTCTGTTGGCGTTGGTTTCATCCAACCACTCCAGTTTCCTCACACAGTCTGACGGCATGCATGTTAGGAGGCTCTACATTAACATGAATATAAGTGGTTGCATATGTGAGCTTTCTGTTTGACTGGTGACCTCTCCAAGGTTACCCCATTGATTCTGACCATTCTCTCTTTGGGTCAGCCTTCAGCCCCCCCCCCCACACACACACACACACACACAACCCTGATATGTATTGAGTGGGAATAGAGAATGAACAAAAGATTCAGTAAATTTAAAAATACGTTGTATGGGCTGTTATATGAAGGAAAGTAATTCTCAGAACAATTGTTATCAAATTGTAGTCGAAATTTTTTTTTATCTGTAATCATAATTCCATTCCACAGCCCACATATACATGATCCCTCAGAGCTCAGTCAGTCTCAGCCTAATCTTAGTTTATTGTAGGTTGCAGCTCATGTGGAAAAGAACATGCGGTATTTCACAGTGAAATCTTATTTTTTCTCTCTGTGATAAGGCTCAAAAGTGGCTTACACTGGTTTCACAGCCAGCCAGCCAGACAAACAGACAGTCAGACAAACAGTTAGACCAGTGGGCTGACAGGCAGATAAACACAGGAATTTTAAGGAGGGATGAATTGACCCCTTTAGATCTTAACAATCTTGAGTGGCTCATGAGGTGCTTTGCTTATACGTACAATTACCTTTGAAATAGTGCCAAAAATGTCAATATCATGTTTAGTGGAATCTATTTGATATTTATTTGTTGTACATTTGTGGGCTCGCTTCTTTGAAATGTGTGGTGACGGTCTGTGAGCAAGGCCATATTCATGTGTGACATTATCTCACAGAATAAAGGGTTAGAAGAAAAAACTAATTACAGATGCTAGTCATACAACACGTATTTTTCTTCGATCCTTTCTTCCTAACGTTAAGATTGAACTATTGTCCCAGTGACTCAGATATACATGCTATGTTTGTTTCTTATTCTCACACTTGTACTGGAATCCACTACCGGAATATTTTCATTCATGTTCAACAGATTATGCAAGCAGCAGAGAGACCAGTAGCTCTTTTATACTGAGAGCTGAGAATTCATCCAGTTTGGAGGCAGAGTTTACTGGACCCACAAGGGAAAACAAAGCACCCGAAGCACTCACTTTTCAATGAAAAAACCGCCACTCCATTTTAATGAATCCAGCTCAGATACTTTAATTGGGAACTCTAAAGACTGTAGAAATTCATTTTTTACCATGAATTAGCTTACAAGCCTGTGGGAAAGGATTCCATACATTATAACTCTCAACTATGTTACAGTGATAAGATAATTCCAATGATTTTTTTTCCCCTAGACTCTCTCGGACACAGGCATGCTTGCATTCTATAAAATGCTGAAATGTCAGCCATGCAAACACGGTACTCTCATTAATCCGTGCCATAAAGAGCAGTGATGGGCATTCTGGCTCCTTTCAGGGGGTAGGCTCTTTTGATTCAGTTCACCTAAATGAGTCAATTCCGCTTGCAGAATTCTGTCTCACACGAGAACAGCATAGCGCTAACAACCAACTTTCACCCTTTTCAGGTCTCGTGTGTACACGCACACATGCACGCACTCACACACTCACACAAACACACATACACACATACAAATTATGCATAGTAATTTGCATATGTGTGAGTGAAAAAAAAGGCAAACAACTGAAAAATGAAGTTAATAAATGTTAGACGCACACACTGTGTGTACTGGCGTTTCAGCACAGTCCATCCATCCATTAGCCAAACCGCTTATCCTGCTGTCAGGGTCGCGGGAATGCTGAAGCCTATCACAACAGTCACTGGGTGGCAGGCAAGGAGACATCCTGGACAGCCCACCAGTCCATCACAGGGCCGGTGTGTGTGTGTGTGTGTGTGTGTGTGTGTGTGTGTGTGTGTGTGTGTGTGTGTGTGTGTGTGGTTCGAGCACAGTGACATTGTGAATTACATCGCTTATCAATAGAAAAAGTTCTTTCACCCAAGATAATGGAAAAAAGTGTTATCTCAAGAAATTGAGTATATTTGTTAAACCACAGCCTTTCTCATCTTCGGTATATAACGCTTGAATAGGCTACAGTATATTTGATGGTAAAAAGTTATGTAGGCAACATCATGACAAAAAATCAGGTAGGCCTTTCACCATGTCCAACAAATTATACAAACAAACATTCCTCTATTCTTATATATGGCTCCTGTGCGTGAGTAGACTAAAAAAACAAAAACAAAGCAGGGGGCGCCCAAGTGGAGTGGTGGTCTATTCCGTTGCCTACCAACAACACGGGGATCGCCACTTCGAATCCCCGTGTTACCTCCGGCTTGGTCGGGCATCCTTACAGACACAATTGGCCATGTTTGCGGGTGGGAAGCCGGATATGGGTATGTGTCCTGGTCGCTGCACTAGCGCCTCCTCTGGTTGATGATGGCGTCTGTCTGGGGGGAGGGGGAACTGGGGGGAATAGCGTGATCCTCCTATGCACTACGTCCCTGGCGAAACTCCTCACTGTCAGGTGAAAAGAAGAGGCTGGCGACTCCACATGTATCGGAGGAGGCATATGGTAGTCTGCAGCCCTCCCTGGGTCGGCAGAGGGTGTAGAGCAGAGATCGGGACAGCTCGGAAGAGTGGGGTAACTGGCCGGATACAATTGACCTTTTGCAGAGCCCCGCCCCCCTTAGTTACTGTGCTATGCCCATCAAGCTTTTCAGAACCGTCCAGGAAGTAGCGGGAAAACCCCAAAACATGAAGGTAGAAATCAGCGCATTCCCAGAGAAAATAAGTGAAGAATTTTGGAGTAATTCTTCCTTAATATCATCCCGTGAAAGGCAGAAGGGGTACAGTATGCAGGAGGAATACATTCAGCGTTTATCAAACACATCAACTCAGTGGACAAGAACATTAAGTTCACAAGGGAAGACATAAAGAACAACAGGTTGCCCTTCTTGGACTGTGACGTCCACATTGGGGAAGACAGGAGCCTCCACATTGGGGTTTACAGGAAACCTACACACACAGACCAATATCTACTTTTCGGCTCACACCACCCTCTGGAACACAAACTGGGCGTCATCAGAACTCTGCAACACAGAGCTGACAATGTGCCCAGCAGCACTCAGGCCCAACGAGAAGAACACAAACACCTGAGGGGAGCTTTAAAAACGTGCGGCTACCCCAGTTAGACCTTTGTGAAAACTACAACACGGTCCAAAAAGACCAACCAGGTGAGCGACAAGGAGAAAAGGAACAGAAGGAATAGCACAATCATCCCGTATGTTTCTGGGGTCTCCGAGAAACTCAGGAGAGTTTTCAACAAACACCGCATCCCGGTATACTTCAAACCCAGCAACACGCGCTGACAAAGGCTGGTTCATCCCAAAGACCGTGTACCACACACCCAAAAAAGCAATCTGGTGTATGCTGTACAATGCAATGAGGATTGCACTGACCTATACATAGGAGAAACCAAACAACCACTACACAAACGGATGGCCCAACACAGAAGGCCAAACTCCTCAGGACAAGACTCAGCAGTCTATCTGCACCTAAAGGAGAAGACACACTCCTTCGAGGACAGCAACGTACACATTTTGGACAGAGAAGATAGATGGTTTGAAAGAGGGGTGAAGGAAGCCATCTATGTGAAACTGGAAAAACCATCCCTCAACAGAGGAGGAGGTCTGCGACACCACCTATCTCCCACTTACAATGCCGTCCTTTCATCTCTACCCGGGAGACTCAAGAAGCCTAGCCTCCAAGAACAACAGTCGGTCACTAACGGCTCCAACGACTCTCATGACCACTGAATAATGAAGTCAAAACTAACACCCCCAACGACCGTCGCTGCTAAACAAATGCAAATCAATAGCTCCGATGGCGACGGGCGCGGCTGGACATCGGAGCACAGGAGAGCCACGCATATCAATAGCTCCGATAACGACGGGCGCGGCCAAACATCGGTACACAAAAGAGCCGCGCATATCTATGGCTCTGTTAGCGACGGGCATTGGTAAACATCGGATCACAAAGAGCCACGCATATCAATAGCTCTGACAACGACTCCAAGAGGATAAATTCTGAGTCTCATCACCAGCCAGTCAGACTAGCTTGGTCTAGTCGGAAAGGCACGAACTGAGGAGGCCTCTTGGATGAGAGGCGAAACTTCTTCACGGATATATACCAAGTTCAGTTGCACTTGATTCAACTTCTTTGGATCAGCACAGAAGCGATCTCAGCGGGATCTTACCATTTCTTCTCGGCCCCTTTGTTTACAAATATTATTATGGGCAAACTGTAGAAATATCACTCAAATCGAGAGACTATTTTGTACTGTGATGCAATAAAAAGACGCACTTACAGTGAGACTTGAACTGAACTGGTGACATTGAACTGAACTGAAAAGAAAGGGATACCCTGTTAAGTGTAACATTGCATTTATTAAGGTTAAATTGTTAATGTTACTGGCTGTATATTGATGTTTTGAGTTGAATGGTGAATTTGAATGTTTTTTCCTGCAAGGTTTAATCTCAAAGGGTCAATTTACCTGGGATTTTAGAGTGTAGATTTACCTGATTCACCTGAAACTAAAAAGAGTTAACTCAAAGGATCAAATAACTGAAACAAAATAGGTCTAGCTTGATAAAGTAGACTGTTATCCTAGGAAAAATATAGACCGGTCTCATCTTAACTGGAAAATATAAGATAGATAATTGACTAAACTAATTAGAAACCTGAACCTAAACAACATAATTGGAATTAAAAAGGGATTCAAACCAGGGATTAAAGTATATCTAAATGTATGAATGTGTGACACTTAACTGTGAATAGTTTTCATGTTCAAATGAATTTACACTATTTGGTCATTAAATTGACAGCTTTTTCATTTTGTTACCCCAGTCTCTGGTCTGCTATTTTGTTGCTCAACCACGCACTACGCCTTAAGAGCCTAGATCTGGTCCAGTGTGAGATAGTGACACAAGTGTTACATTTTTTTTGTTGCATCACAGTACAAAATATTCTCTCGATATTTATGTAACACTTGTGTCACTATCTCACACTGGGCCAGATCTAGGCTCTTAAGGAGTGGTTGTACTGTGACGTAATAAAAAGACGAAAAATTCACCGATGATATCGGACGATTCTACCCGTCCTCGGCTCAATGGTGTCTTTGCTGTTACTACTGCAGTGGATGCCATGGCAATAATTAGCCCCTTTACAAACGACAACAGCATTTTCGCAACTCATTATGACCGACAATCCATGAAAACAGTGTGAAAACACGCAAAATTCGTATGTTTCTGGGGTCTCCGAGAAACTCAGGAGAATTTTTAACAAACACCGCATCCCGGTATACTTCAAACCCAGCAACACATTCTGACAAAGACTGGTTCATCCCAAAGACCGTGTACCACACACCCAAAAAAGCAATCTGGTGTATGCTGTACAATGCAATGAGGATTGCACTGACCTATACATAGGAGAAACCAAACAACCACTACACAAACGGATGGCCCAACACAGAAGGCCAAACTCCTCAGGACAAGACTCAGCAGTTTATCTACACCTAAAGGAGAAGATACACTCCTTCGAGGACAGCAACGTACACATTTTGGACAGGGAAGATAGATGGTTTGAAAGAGGGGTGAAGGAAGCCATCTATGTGAAACTGGACAAACCATCCCTCAACAGAGGAGGAGGTCTGTGACACCACCTATCTCCCACTTACAATGCCGTCCTTTCATCTCTACCCAGGAGACTCAAGAAGCCTAGCCTCCAAGAACAACAGTCGGTCACTAACGGCTCCAACAACTCATGACCACTGAATGGAGCACTAACGAAGTCGAAACTAATACCCCCAACGACCGTCGCTCCTTAACATCAATAGCTCTGATAACGACGGGCGTGGCTTAACATCGGAACACAAAAGAGCCATGCATATCAATACCTCTGATAACGACCGGCGTTGCTACACATCGGAACACAAAGAGCTATGGACATCAATAGCTCTGATAATGACTCCAAAGAGGATACATATCTGAATTTCATCACCAGCCAGTCAGACTAGCTTGGTCTAGTCAGAAAGGCACGAACTGATGAAGCCTCTTGGATGAGAGGCTAAACGTCTTCACGGATATATACCAAGTCCAGTTGCACTCAATTCAATTCCTTTGGATAACCATGACCTGGATGAATGAGAACATTCACAGACATTTTGTGTTCTGGGTTTCGGGAAGGGAACGAAAATTACACCGCCCTCCAAACTTTTCAGATATCCAGTATCCGATTTGCAGATCCTGTAGGCACACCGTTTCAGCATTTTGCTGTCTGTTTGAAAGCTTGAAGGACCTCCCTCACATAGATGCCGTTGCTAAGGTAGGATTGGACAAGCACCTTTCTGGGGTGGTACTTTGCGAAAGGTCAACTGGGGAGGAAATGGGGGGGGGGGCAAAAAAAAAAGCTGAGGCTGTCTCATGAAATACTTGAAAGCATCCAGCGAGATGAAAACATTTGTATTATTAGGATATATTGAGGAACCCATGTAGAAATTCAAGGCTAAGTGTAAGTAGTGGTTTGATATCTTTTTACTTTGAACATTGTGTTAAAGGCCTTGTAAAATCCACTGATTCTTGCTATGGGAAAATGCTATCATTTCAACTTGAACTGGACTGATGACGCTAATCACTACATTAAATCATTAAAGCTGCTATCCTCAAAATTTACACGCAAACAAATGTCCTATTTCAATATTTTCTTTCACTGGCATACTTTGCCCCCATATCACATGGTGTCGCCAAATGGCAGTGTACCATTTTGGTCCAGCTTCTTGCAACTGAGTCTTTAGGAACACATTGTGTTTGTGTGTGTGTGTGTGTGTGTGTGTTTTTTTTTTTTTTAAAGTGGATGCTTCATAGTATCCAACCATGCATTTTATGTACATCCCTTGACGTGCAGTTCCTTTCTGTAGTTGGTTCCGTAGCACATCCCTGTCACGCTTTATATTGTAAAATTGAGAAATAAAGATAAGCTTCAATTATGCAACTGCAATCTGCCACTTAATCAGCAATAAAAAAAATGAAACACCGTGTTTGGTAGGTTAAGGTAACACATTCAGCATTGCTAAGAAAAAAAAATCATGCAATATATTTTTGGCAAATCGATCAAATGTCTGTTTTGTTGACTGACAATGCTAATGCTGTATTATCACATATCACATTATGGAGGGATTGGAGGAGACAGTTCAGAGGCTGTAAAGATATACATAAAGTGTAGAAATATATACAAGATGATGCACAGAAGTGTGTGTGTGTGTGTGTGTGTGTGTGAGAGAGAGAGAGAGAGAGAGAGAGAGAGAGAGAGAGAGAGAGAGAGAGAGAGAGAGAGAGAGAGAGAGAGAGAGAGAGAGAGAGAGAGAGAGAGAGAGAGAGAGAGAGAGAGAGGAAACACTCCACTTGCATTTCTGGAGAAGTGACAGTCCTGTTATGTTGTGTTCACATTATTGGCGACTAAGGAGCAGACTACAAATCATTTTCAAAGGAAGTCAGTGGCATAAAGCTACAAACATACACCAGACCGACAGCACTGTATGATGGGTGTGACGGCCGCCAAATACAGCTGAGCTAGCTTGTACTTTTTTCAGCCCTTCAGTGATGCAGTGAAGCATCAACCAATCACATTTTTGAGAAAGTTGATTTATCATTTCCACTTCCTTACTCCTGCTTCCAAAAGTTCTTGGTTACGCAAAAGTTCCTTGGTTTAAATAGTAATTGTCATAAGTGCTCTCAACTTGCAACACAAGAATGCAGAAAGTGCCAAGAAAAATGCATCGATATTTAAAGCCCAACATCCCTCAAAAATAAGAAATATGGTAAGTTAATATAGGAAAATAGTTTTTGATTCGCTATAAATGTTTTATTATTTTGATTACAACTTCCATGAAATGTTTTGTAGTAATTTCACATACAAAGAAAAATTTCCATCGCCAACAATGAAAACTTGGCAACCATATAGCTCCCCACGTTTGACCGTCTCTGCTTTGTTGCCTGTCATGTGAAGTACAGCCAGGCATACGTTATAATGTGTAAGGTCATTCTTTCTCTCGGTTGTCAACAACACTTTAACATCAACAACATATATTACATGATATCATATACTATAAAGTATATAACATTACAGCCATTGTTGTGTGTTGTTATTATAAGGCAATGTAACCTAAAATCCATCCATCCATCCATCCATCCATCCATCCATCCATCCATCCATTATCTAACCACTTAATTTAGTTTGAGGTCACAGGGGGCTGGAGTCTATCCCAGTAGGCATTGGATGGAAAGTGGGGAGACACCCTGTATGGTTTGACAGTCAATGATAACTTACCGTAAAATACCCTGCCAATCTCTTTTTTTCCTGCAGTACTTCAGGTCAAGCCATTTTTAAAAGAACTTTCCCAGGAAAAATGTGTGGTGTGCATGTACATCTTTACCATAGCATGGGGCAGGTAGCATCAAGTGTGAAATAGGCAAACAGGCTGATTGAAGACCTTAACCAGCAGATATTACATCAATAGCTAAACCTCAAGTTCAATCATGTGTTTTTTGTTCCACGTTGAAGAAGGTGCTGACACAACAGCACTGGCGACTCTGCTTGAATGGATCTCTGGGATTTGCAGCAGTGAAACACCAATACGATTTCCAATATCATCAACGGTGTCAGTAGGTTGTACAGAAACAACACCGGCTAGAGCTGTAGCTTTAAGTTATTACTGTTTGGCTTCAACCCAGCCCCCTGGGAGATGAATGGGCTGAAATCCTTTTGGGGGGAAAAGTGTCCCACAGCACTACTGCTGAGGAAAGACCTTTCATTTGCTTCAGTTTAACCACACCTGAGGCCTGAAGGACTATATATATATATATATATATATATATATATATATATATATATATATGTGTGTGTGTGTGTGTGTGTGTGTGTGTGTGTGTGTGTATATATATATAACTTTGTTCAAAGAAAAACTCAATGGTAGGGAAAGTGCTCAATAAATAAGAAGCAAAATAATCCAGTGAGTCAAGATTGCTTATGGCATGAAACAGGCTTGTACTGTCTCATAAAGAATTTGCTTGACTCACTGGATTTATATATATATATATATATATATATAGATAGATAGATAGATAGATAGATAGATAGATATAATATCAGATTAATATCCAGCTCGGGTCAACCCAACTCATGCCCACAAAGTCTGCCCAAAACCTGGGTGTCATGACTGATAACCAACTAACCTTTAAGGTTCATGTGGCCTCGATTGCTCAGTCGTGCTAATTTGGCCTGTATAACATCAGGAAAATTAGATCCTACCTTTCTGAGCATGCAACACAACTCCTGGTACAGGCTGTTCTTATATCATGCATTGACTACTACAACTCCTACTACTCTCCCTGCATGCACTTTTAAACCTCTACAAATGATCCAGAATGTGGCAGTGCATCTGGTCTTCAACCAAACCAAAACAGCACATGTCACTCTAATGTGCATATCCCTCCACTGGCTCCCAGTTGCTGCTCGCATTAAAATCAAAACCTTGATGCTCACTTACAAAACAGCAACTGAAACGGCTCCTGCCTACCTAAACTCCCTCATTCAAGTCTACACTCAGTCCCACTCACTACGCTCTGCCAATGAAAGGCACCTGGCACTTCTGCCATGATAGGGCCTTAAGTCACTAGCCAGACTCTTCTCTTCTGTAGTTCCCCGGTGGTGGAACAACTTACTCCATTTGATCTGCTGAGTCCCTCTCCATCTTTAAGAAGAAGCTAAAGACACAGCTTTCACGAACATCTCCACACCTGATGGTATTAAAAAAAAATTGTTTTTTAAAATCACTTCTATGCACCCTATGCATTGCCTTTGTGCACTGCCTGTTGACACATAATGTCCCACTGGACTTTAACCTAGTTTTTTGGACACGTGTTTGTGTTGTTGCTTCCTGACTAGAGCCTTGCCTGTGTTCTATTAACTCTCTGATGTACGTCAGAGTCATCAGATACCCAGCTGAAATAATAAGAGGTGAAAAGGCCACAGATATCAGGAAACGGAAACTCCTCACAATACACAGAGAATCCCCCCCCCGAATCCAGCAATCTGAGACTGTACAATAAGCGAAAAAATGAGGGCCGAGGGTTAGTGAGTGTCATGGCCATTATCATCCTGGCCACTATCCAGGATGAAACAAGGCACATCCATGAGTACATCAGAAAAAGGGCCCCCCAGGATGAACAGTTGAGTGAGTATCTCAGGCAGTAGAAGACAGAGTGTGGAGGAAAAAGAAGAGGAAGTATCATGGAAGATCACGTCCCTCCATTGGATGTATCATCGACAAATAGAAGACGTAGCTGATATTGAGAAATCCTACAAATGGCTAGAAAAATCTGGACTGAAGGACAGCACAGAGGATCTGATCATAGCAGCACAAGAACAGGCACTCAGGACCAGATCGATTGAGGTAGGGGTTTACCACACCAGACAAGACCCAAGATGCAGGCTGTGCGTAGATGCCTCTGAGACAGTCCAGCACTTAGCAGCAGTGTGTAAAATGCTAGTTGGGAAAGCGTACACTGAAAGGCATAACAAAGTGGCTGGGATAGTGTACAGTAATATCTGTACTGAATACAGACTGGAAGTACCCAAGTCCACATGGGAGACACCGTCAAAAGTGGTTGAGAATGGCAGAGCTAAGATTCTGTGGGAGTGCAAGTTCCAGTCTGACAAGCAGGTGCTGGCTAACCAACTAGATATTGAGGTAGTTGACAAGGAATGGAAAACAATAGTATTGTTCAATGTAGCAATCCTGAGTGACAGCAGCATCAGGAAGAAAGAGCATGAGAAGCTAGAGAAATACCAAGGGCTGAGGGAAGAAGTGGATCGGATGTGGAAGGTGAAATCCACAGTAGTCCCAGTGGTGATAGGAGAACTAGGGGCTGTGAACCCCCAAGCTGGGAGAGTGGCTTCAACAGATTTCAGGAACAACATCTGAGGTCTCTGTCCATAAAAGTGTTGTCCTAGGAACAGCTAAGATACTGCACAGAACCCTCAAACTCCCAGGCCGCTGGTAGAGGACCTGAGCTTGAGGAAGAACCACACCACCTGAAAAAAGGGTGAGAGGGAGATTTTCTGATATATATATATATATATATATATATATATATATATATATATATATATATATATACAGTTAGGGCCTACCTACTGCTTCACTCCTATCATATCTTCATTCCTCCATCCATTCCATACCCTTAGAAGAATGGCATCCCTCTTGAGTGGTACAACAGTAGCTCCTCAGGCCTCCTGAGCCTCCCTGGCAGCCTACTTTCTCCTGTAACCTACTTAGGAATCTTTATAAAAGGGCCGGCATGGGATACCAAAGAAAGCTTTTTCATTTCTGCTCACATACCTTGCTCATTCTCTCTCTCTCTCTCTCTCTCTCTCTCTCTCTCTCTCTCTCTCTCTCTCTCTCTCTCTCTCTCTCTCTCTCTCTCACTCACTCACTCACTCACTCACTCACTCACTCACTCACTCACTCACTCACTCACTCACTCACTCACTCACTCACTCACTCACTCACTCACACACACACGCACTTGCTCGCTCTCCTTCACAAACAGAGCCAAATGAAGAAACAGCGGTGACAAGGGGTGGGATATAAGAAGACAGAAAGAGTAAGAGTGGTTGGTTCCATCATGTTTAGGCAGTAGTTGCAAATGAAAAAGACAGGGCTTGGATCTCCTCTGCTGAGTCACCTTGAGGGGTCAAACTAATTCAAGTAGTCAAGTACCAGAGGTGGAAAGTAACGAAATACATTTACTCACGTTACTGTATTGAATACTTTTTTTGTGTATTTTGTATTTTAAGTACAATTTAAAATCGGTATTTTGTATTTTACTTGAGTACGTTTTGACTCAAGTATTGTACTTAGTTACTTTATAAATCCTATCCGTTACTGAGTAAAAATAACAATTCAACCTACAGGGGAAAAATACGCGCCAGAACCATAGACAGTAAACCAATGGCCAGAACCAACAGTGACAAATGATGATGTGATTAGCACTGGCGCGTGAACATAGAGGGCGTGCGCGGACAAGCTAGGTTAGTGGGCGCGAAGTTTTTAGTTTCTAGTGCTAGAATGGAGGTCGACAAAGCAGGTACGGCCAGCGGTCGCGGTCCAGAAGACCCGGACCTAGAAATAATAGATGAAGCTCAAGCTGAAACATCGAAGTCTGTAGAACTAGATGCAGAAAAAAATCCTTGGCCACATTTGGAAGATTTCTTTTTGTTCAAGCGTAGGAAAGGCAACAGTATCATCATGCAGTGCAAGATGTGACTCCCAGCAGTGAAGTACCTGTCTGCTTTCAACAACTCCACTTCAAATCTGCAGAAGCATGTTTTGGTAAGTATTTCTGCTGTCTCATTAGTAGTTTTATTTAATATAGCCAACCCAGGCTCACCCCATTTCGTGGGCATTTTTATGCTAGCACCTGCAACCATTGACAGTAGAAGAAACCCACAGCTAGCCAGCACATTCTAATTAGCTGCTATGCTAACATAATCAAACGTGACACATCATTAAGTGCCAAATGAACTCGCTCCAGCCGACAATCCGCATGTTTATCGTACTTCAAACAGATACAAAACGCGTAATGTATATTTGCAGTCTGTTTAAGTCTTTAGGACATTGGCTAAATTTGCATAACAGCTAGCCCCTGGTACTTGAGTGTGTAAAGGCTAGCTGTTAGTTGCTAGTAGTCTTGAGTGGACTCGGGGAAATTAGCCTTGGTTAAATTTAGCTGCTATGAATAGTCGGTGTTACCCCGTCGAAATTGCCACGGGTTTCAATTTGATTGTGTCTTTGAATTTACAGTCAAATCAAATGTATCAACTGTGTTAACAGAGAGGGTTGTAGTGTGAGGCACTTTGCCTAACCAACATTACAGGGCACTCAGCGCTCCTCCACTATAGGCGGGGAGCTAAGGGGCCTTACCGTGCACCCTCCTTACAATCGAACGAAACCAACTTTTTTTAAAAAACGTCTGACCATGCTGAACATGTTAACAAATGTTAACATTGAAAATTTTGGGTTGCATTTCATGTTTCAGGTACTCAATGCATTTCAATGTATTTCCCTCCATTGGAAATGCATTACAATTACAGGAACATGACTCTCCATGAGCAAGGGGAAAGTGTGACATCTGTCTTTGCAAGTTTAATCACATCTAGCGATAAATGTATGGTTTTAGTGGTATTATTGGCTTTCTCTAAATAATAAAGGCCAAAATGTAAAGTCTTTCTACTCGATTTACAAGGCAAATCAAGTAGAAAGACTTTACATTTTGGTCTCTACTATTATGGAAAGCCAATAATACCACTGAAACCATAAATTTTCCAAAAGCTTGTGTCCTCTAGATGTGATTAAACATGCAGAGACAGATGTCACACCTTCACCTTGCTCGTGGAGAGCCAATGGAGGGAAATACATTGAAATGCATTGAGTACCTGAAACATGACGTGCAACCCAAAATTTTCAATGTTAACATTTGTTAACATGTTCAGCATGGTCAGACCTTTCAAAAAAAGTTGGTTTCGTTCGATTGTAAGGAGGGTGCACGACTGCACGGTAAGGCCTCGTAGCTCCCCGCCTACTAGGCAGACCCAGAAAAGATTGTTTTGACTCCTTCATATCGACGACAAGGGATTAGATCACTAGTAGGCGATTGTTGCTCTGTGTGCATGCAAGCAGCTATGATGATTACACATGCATTGATATGTCTCCTTCCTCTGTATCATAATACTGGTAGGCTATAGAAACACATTGGCTTTTGATGTTGATTTGAAATCTCAATTTTAGCATTCAAATCCAAATCATTGATTTTGTTGGGAAGGGTGCAGCATTGTAATGCCCTCTGGATTGTGGCATATTGTGCTTAATACAATGTAATAGACAAAATGTGATGACTAAAGAAATAGAAAACTTTTATTTATCAAAGTTTTAATTTCAGTGTGTTTAATAAGCACCACATTGATTCCTCTACTGATAATACCCTTTTCTTTTTTTTCACAGAGGAAACATCCATCGAAACAGTTGGCTTTTAGCCGAGCAAAGCCAGGGAAGCAAACCCACCAAGCAAATCCACCAAGTCCAAGCAAGCAAGCAAACAAATATAAAAGATGCCATGACAGTGGGAGGCAACCGCCGTGTGCCACAAGGCAAGATCGACAAGATCATCATTAGGCTAATATGTGAGGGCCTTCATACATTTAGTTTGGTTGAACAACCTGCGTTCAAAGAACTTTTGACAACGCTAAATCCACAATGCAAGGTCATTTCCAGGCCCACTGTCCGGACAAGATTAGAGGCATCTGCCATTCAGATGAAGAAGAATGTCATGTCCCATCTCAGTAAAGTGAGCTACGTTGCCACCACTACAGATTGTTGGACTGCACACCAGCAAAGTTTTATTGGGGTGACGGGTCATTGGGTGGATGAAGAAACCTTTGAGAGGAGATCAGCTGCGCTTGCATGTAAGAGGTTAAGAGGGTCCCACACCTTTGATGTCCTTGCAGGGGCACTTGACGACATACACTGTCAGTATAGAATTAGGGGCAAAGTGGTGAGAACCACAACAGATAGTGGCTCAAACTTCGTTAAAGCTTTTAGTGTCTTCGGAGAACAGAGCCAGTCTGAGGATGCAGAATCAGATGCTGAGTCGGACAGAGATTCAATTGATGATGAGCCCACAGCCAACTACCTGGACACATTCAGCATCCTGGAGCAAGATAATGGCCTGGAGTACCAACTTCCTACACACCAAAGGTGTGCATGCCATCTTCTCAACTTAGTTGCCACAACAGATGCTGAGATAGCAGAAAAGAAGATGGACACATACAAGAGACTATCACGTGCAGCCTTTGGGAAATGTCGAGCCATGTGGAACAATACGGGTCGTTCATACATGGCAGCAGAAGTTGTGGAAGATCATTGCCGACTCCAGCTCATCCGACCAAATCAAACGCGGTGGAATTCAACATTCATGGCTGTGGAGAGAATCATACGGATCATACAAGAGAAAGGGGAGGAGGCAATCAGGAATATTTGTGAAGAATTCAAATTGAAAACGTAAGTTTTAATTTGCATTTCAACAGTATGAAAGTGTGAATGTGTGTTTACATACTTGAAAATTAACTTTTCCTGCTTGATTTCCTAACAATTGTTTGTATTCTATTTATGCCAGGCTGACTCAAGCAGAAATTGCTTTCCTGACTGATTACTGCTCGGGGATGAAACCTCTGGTAAAGGCCTTGAACATACTTCAGTCAGAGACCAACACACACTTAGGGTGGCTTCTTCCAGTGATATGTCAGCTACAAGCAAAACTCAAAAGGCAGGAGACCTCATCCAAGATGTGTCTACCACTCATCAAAGCCATTCAGGATGGTGTCCAAAAGCGTTTTGTTGAGATGATGATGGACCCAGAACTGATTGCGGCAGCAATACTTCTACCGAAGTTCAAGACCACCTGGACAGAGAGGCCGGATGTCATAGAAACAGGTATGATTGCATCTTATAATAAACTGCTTTTCAACAGTTTATTGGAGATCTACTTTGTTTTATACTCAATACAATGTGGTCAGTGCTATAAGGCATTATGCATTATGGTGCACTCCTGGTAAATTAATCAAGTCTTAATTGTCAGAAATGTGTTGTTTGTCACTCGACAGGTCTGGCTTATGTCAGACAACACCTTGACCAGATGGCAGAGGTGGAAGTGGAGCAAGTTGGACAACATTCCTCAGATGAAGATGATTTCTTCTCCTCAATGAAGTCCAGAAGGTCAGAAGGTACAGGGGAGTTGGAAGGGTACCTAGCCTGTATCCCAAACGATATGGATCTGCTAAACTCCTTTCCAAATTTAAAAAAACTCTCTCTGAAACTCAACACTGGCCTGCCTGCTTCAGCTGCCTGCGAGCGGCTTTTCAGTTGTGCTGGATTACTGTTCACTGCAAAGTGAGCAAGGATGAGCTCAACTAACTTTGAAAATCAGCTGCTGCTTAAACTGAACAAGAAGTTTGTAGACTAGGTTATAGGTGATTTAGGGTGTCACAAAACTAGTGGCCTTGATTTGCAATATTCCTCTCTGGAATATTGCTGCTCTTTTATGTTAGTTCCTTTAATTTTATAACACTTGTGAGCATCATCATGTGGACATTACTTTGTAGTTTGTACCTCTGAGAGAGAGAGACAGAGAGAGAAAGTAGGCGTGCACAAGCCTGTTTAATGTTTTTTACCACTAAATGGATGAGCTCAATTAACTTTGAAAATCAGCAGCTGTTTAAACTGAACAAGAAGTTTGTAGACTAGGTTACAGGTGATTCAGGGTGTCACAAAACTAGCGGCCTTGATTTGCAGTATAACAGCTGTTGCTGTTGGTGTTGACATGTATGTTGTTGTAATTACACTTACATTTGTGTAGGTATTCTTTGTTGTTATCGCACTTACACACACATGCCCTCTATAGCGCTCTTGCAGCTGTGGAGATGGCATTAACACATTCTCATTCTCTGACGGTTAACAAACACACACACACACACACACACAAGTATGTCTCCTCTGGAATATTGCTGCTCCTTTATGTCAGTTTGACTTTGTAGCAACACTTATGAGCGTCATCATGTGGGCATTACTTTGTACTTTTTACCTGTGTGTGTGAGAGAGGGTGAGAGGGAGAGAGAGGGAGAGTGTGTGCATGTGAGAGAGAGAGTGAGAGAGAGAAAACGTGAGAGTAAGCATGTTTAATGTTGTACCACTAAATGGATGAGCTCGACTAACTTTAAGATGCTACTTAAACTGAACAAGAAGTTCAGTTGTTGTGAAGTTGTTGTTATTGCGCTTACATTTGTTACACTTGTTCTTTAATTAAAAACAAAATAGTTATGGATTTCTGACCCCTTGTCCTATTTTTACTACCCTCACACCCCACACAAAAAAGGAAACTAAGTAACTTTTACTTAAAGTACATTTCAAATGAACTACTTTTTACTTTTACTTGAGTACATTTTCAGATGAGTACGTTTACTTCTACTTGAGTAATATTTCATCAGAGTATTGGTACTTTTACTTGAGTACAATATTTTGTACTTTTTCCACCTCTGTCAAGTACCAGTTAAGAACTGGAATGAGATTGGCTGTGTTACTGACCGTCAAATGAAAAACAAACACTTGATGCATAATTTTGACTTTGTGAGTTTATCAAATACGTGACTTTAATCAAAGCCAGAGGATGCTTATACCTCTTGTTTTTTTCCTAAAAATCTGCTAAACATCACTTTTGCTGTCTTTCAGTTGTAAATTGTGTGCATTGAATATTTGTTACTATTACTTTTTTTATAGGTAGGTATACAACAATTGATATTTCATTTACGAAGAATCCAAGCTATATGGGCTTTCATGTCTGTCCTTTTAGATTATCAATCATTTTCAAGAGTTGATGCCTTAGATGGAATTTTTCGTTTTCTGTCAGCTAAAAAGCAATATTGCTTCTGCAGTAGGTTTTTGCTCAGTAAACCAACGTCCTTATTTCTAATAGTCTCTAAACTAGACATCTAATCTGCAAGAAAGCTGCTCTCTGCAGCTGCATCTGGGTAGTTCAGAAGAGTTTGATGCGTACAACATCCTCTCCTTTTCAGTGCTGTGAATTCTAATTTAGGCTCACTCCCAGTGTCACATTTCATCCTCTCTATCTCATAAAACAGGAACATCATGATAATGATCATAATAGTGATAATAATTTTTTTTTAAAAACACTATTTATGTTTGTTTTTAGGATTGCATATTTTTCAAGTGTTGAGTAAACATCACTGAAATCTATCCAGGTAGTTTGTTTTTTTTGTTTGTTTTTTTTTGGTGTGCAACAGCAATACAGTGACAGCTGGCTATGAACTTTTTGCTTCCAGTGGATTTTTTTTCCAGATCCTTCATCCTTGCAACTGACAGGCTGGTTAACCATCTGTGCAGACACAGGTCCCCACACTCTTTGTCACCTGTCTTGTCAACCATCTGTCTGTCAATAATACAAATTTTAAAAAATAATAATAATACCATGCATAATTTCTGTCTTTATCAGAGGTCTGCCATTCACCTTCCTTCATGAACACCATACCAACACAATCACAGTCATTTCACACAAAAAAAGAAAAGAAAAGAAAAACAGCAAACGTTATTTAAACTGGTTAACGAGGAATATGTGTGGAGCTGAAAAGTCATGTGAAGGCAATTTAGGGGGATCTTTAGCGTAAAGGTTGGAGAATCAGATTTGTGATGGAAAGCTTGTTGGTTTGTATCTCAGGGCTGGCTAAGAATATCTGTGACGCAAACAAGACACATTCCCCTTTACCATTTCATTTCTTTGCCCAAAGAGGAGAGCACTGAGGCAGCTTCAGCCTCACTGAAGCAGCCATAATGGGTATGCACAGTGACCAGTGGTACAAGACTTTGTCAGTCATTGACAGCTATTATCAATGAACATTTGATTATAAAGCACATTTCATTCATAAAAGAAATGTGCCTTAGGGTGTCTGGGTTGCATGGCGGTCTATTCCGTTACCTACCAACACATGGATTGCCGGTTCGAATTACAGTGTTACCTCCAGCTTGGTCGGGTGTCCCTACAGACACAATTGACCGCGTCTGCGGGTGGGAAGCCGCATGTGGGTATGTGTCCTGGTCGCTGCACCAGCGCGTTCTCTGGTCGATCGGGGTGCCTGTTGGGGGGGGGGGACTGAGGTGAATAACGTGATCCTCCCATGCACTATGTCCCCCTGGCAAAACTCCTCACTGTCAGGTAAAAAGAAGTGGCTGGCAACTCCACATGTATTGGAGGAGGCATGTGGTAGTCTGCAGCCCTCCCCGGATCGGCAGAGTGGGTGGAGCAGCAACCGGGACAGCTCGGAAGAGTGGGGTAATCAACTGCATAACTGTAGTCCACTGACTTCCGGTTTCTACTGCAGTGGTCATACCAGTTTCATGTTTGTTGGCGTGTGCTATTGAAAATGGCATATTTTTTGCGATGCCTGCAAGATTTACCATGGATGAATGTCAATGACATGCACAGAATTGTCGACAAACTTTTGCCTGCACCTACCAGCAAACGGGTGAAAAGTTTCAAGTAGTACTTATCAAGTAACATCCACAGTTCCGTCCATCCATCCGTCCATCTGCTCATCCGTAACTTGATATGTACAACTTGAAAGGTGAAAGTTTGTCAACAATTCTGTGCATGTTGACATTTATCCATGGTAAATCTTTCAGGCATCGTGAAAAATATGCCATTGTCAATAGCACATGCCAACAAACAGGAAACCGGTATGACCGCTATAGTAGAAACCAGAAATCAGTGGACTACATTTATGCACAGAGTCGATTGGCCAGATACAAATGAGGAGAAAAATAAAATAAAAAAACGTGCCTCACATGAGAACAAGTTTTAAAAAATGGCAGACATTTATCTTATACATAGAAAAAGAGAGCATGTATGTGTCGAAGGTGAATATGAGGTCTGTCCCCTTGTATGTGAGTGTGGTGATGGACAGTGTTAGGGCGCAGGGGAAGACGTTGGGGATGACCCCAGTTGGATATCTTCTGACGTGTGTCCGAACCTTACATAGACCACAATTTATCCTCTCACCATTACAACAATAAATAATTGTATTTACTCTATTATGAATTGTTGGTGGACATTAAAATTTGACCAGCAGTTGTGTGTTGTGGCAATGCTGTTGATTGTTCCATGATCAAGCAGTGTGAAAGAGAAGGACTTGTCATTCCTCACCAGCTGTCATCTCAATGACTTTCCGAGGCCAACCTGGCCATTTTATAAATTTGTCAGCTCACAGTGTATGATTGCTGCGGCAGCAGAGGGAGACAGACCTAGATAAGTCAGAGAATTGCCATACTGGCCCATTAGGGGAGGGAATGATGGGACAACCTTTCCTTGCTTATTAATTGCTGCATTTTCATTTCCTTGGCCCAGATGCATCATGGGACACAAGTTCCCCAGATTCCCCTCTAATTGTTTTGCACTCCATCATATCGTGGCTTAAAGCATTATCTATATAGAGGTGCAGCAGCTCTCTGTGATTGTTAGACCCTTGACAAGGGAGATTAAGGGCCAGGGAAGGAAGCAGAGATGAAGAACTAATTGGCTGTAGGTTCACTCATTGACTGCACTTATTGCTTCTCTTGTCAAACATGAATCCCCGAAGACCTGACACCAGTCGTTTGTTGGAAGGTTCATTGTGAACGTCAGATAATTGTTCGAAGAAATTAGAATTGGAAAGATGTTCCTCAGTTATACTGCAGAGATATATGATTAGAAGTAGTCTCCTGTTGGGTGGTTGGGCAGGCCGGTCAGGCATCCCTACAGACACAATTGGCTGTGTCTGCGGGTGACAAGCCAGATGTAAGTATGTGTCCTGGTCGCTGCACTAGCGCCTCCTCTGGTCAGTTGGGGCGCCTGTTCAGGGAGGAGGGATAACTGGGGGGAAAGCATGATCCTCCCACACACTACATCCCCCTGGCGAAACTCCTCACTGTCAGGTGAAAAGAAGTGGCTGGCGACTCCACATGTATCGGAGGAGGCATGTGGTAGTCTGCAACCCACCCAGGATCGACAGGGTGGAGCAGCAACCGGAACAGCTCGGAAGAGTGAGGTAATTGGCCAAATACAATTGGGGAGAAAAAGGGGGGAAAAGAAAAAGAAGTAGTCTCCTGAGTGTTTACATTTTGCAGAGATCCATCCATCCATACATCCATTATCCAAACCGTTTATCCTGCTCTCAGGGTCACAGGTATGCTGGAGCCTATCCAAGCAGTCACTGGGCGGCAGGTGGGGAGACACCCTGGACAGACCGCCAGGCCTTCACAGGGCTCACACACACACATTCACACCTTGGGACAATTTAGTACGGCCAATTCACCTGACCTACATGTCTTTTGATGCATTTTGGAAACCAAAACTGACACTCAATCATTTTTTAAAGAAAAAAAATATTTACAGTATTAGCCATTAGAACACATGTACATATACAAGATGAGAGCTCAGTGGTAACATTTTTCTTTCAGTTAGAAACGCCATTAATAGTTATATAATAGTTATATTTCACAGACACCATCCAGCCTAGTCTAGGCTATCAAGTCCACAGTCATGATGCTAAACAATGTAATTCTAATGACGTGTATGTTGCAGTGCCTGTAAATGGAGTGACTTGCAGCACCAGGAGACTTGTGACAATGGGTTTCATTTATTTAAGCAAGATGTACATACACTAGACACAGAAAATGTTTAAAAACATGGTTCAGTGGGGCGTCCGGGTAGCGTGGAGATCTATTCCGTTGCCTACCAACACACGGATCGACGGTTTGAATCCCTGTGTTACCTCCGGGTTGGTCGTGCGTCCCTACAGACGCAAATGGCCGTGTCTGCGGGCGGGAAACCGAATGTGGGTGTGTCCTGGTCGCTGCACCAGCGCCTGTTCGGGGAGGAGGGATAACTGGGGGGAAGCATGATCCTCCCACACACTACGTCCCCCTGGCGAAACTCCTCACTGTCTGGTGAAAAGAAACGGCTGGCGATTCCACATGTATCAGAGGAGGCATATGGTAGTCTGCAGCCCTCCCCAGATCATCAGAGGGGGTGCAGCAGCGACCGGGACAGCCTCGAAGAGGGGGTAATTGGCTGGATACAATACGCCCATTTCACGCCGCGGCCATCTTGGATTTTTAAAAAAACAAGCGGTGGGAACTTAGCCACGCCTCCTTCTTACTCAATCGGAAATCAATGCAGCCGGGGCCAGCAGCAAACATGGATTGGACTACCAACCTCGAGCACCTACCGTCATTTACCACAATATGAAAACTAAGCTGGATCTTTTCTTTTTCGAGTACTTTCTGCCTCTCCTGTGCCAGGGAGGAGAGACACACACACAGGGCTGTATTCAAAGAAGCTGTTTAATCACAATAAAAATAAAAAATAAGATACATTTCATTTTTATACTGTACATTCAATATTTATACATTAGATTGTCCCATGTACAATATTTTCATTCTTTGTCCTTTAACTTTAACAAAACTGTTGGTTCATTTTAAACTAAAACGGTGTAACGTGCATGGATAAGAAGACACGCTGGCCGCTGGTTGGCAGGTCTGACACTTTAGTCGAGCGGTTAGCGATGTCTCCTGCGGTGCGGGCGACACGGGTTTGCTTCCCGGCCGCGGAAGTTCCTGTGGTTGCGTTGTCCTCCGAATTCGCTACATTGGTGTCAGAAGTGGGATGGAGCGAGCGTAAGGCCATCGGAAGCGTATGCGCCCTGAGGCGTGAAGGAGCTGATATGCTTAAGCGCGGGGACGCGCTTCCCGAAGGAGGGGGGTAGTGTAACGTGCATGGATAAGTAGACACGCTGGCTGGTGGGCCTGACCCTTCAGTCGAGCGGTTAGCGATGTCTCCTGCGGTGCGGGCGATACAGGTTCGCTTCCCGGCCGCGGCAGTTCCTGCGGTTGCGTTGTCCCCCGAATTTGCTACAATATGTTCAGTCAACTGTCATTCTGTTGTAGCAATAAACTGGAACTCGCTACCAACTCAAATCATCAATTATTTACTAAACTAAGATAGTGATTGCTCATCTCAAGGTGTGGGCTAAAAAATGGGACTGTACTGAAATGAAGTTAAATATGTTTCAATCTATCTAAGGTTTGTGTGCACTATTTTCTTGTCAGCTGGATTTAACAAAGGTTTAAAACAGTGGTCCCTGAAAATTTGTTAGGAGAGCACACACAGTCCACAGTTGGTTGACTGTTCCACTTAGTGAAAGGGGTATGACTCCCATCAAAAATGTGGTACTCCTTTATGCGTCTTATTGACCGTTCGACATGTATTCTCAAGCCAGCAATACTCTGTGTGTCTGTGAGCTCATCACAGCTAAACTGTCCACTTGGGCCTAAAAATGCAGGGATGACAAGTTTTACATCTATTTCATCGAGCAGGTCTTTGATAAGGAAGCCCTTATCGGCCACGACCTCATCACCTGACTCTAAGAGGTCCAGAACACCTGACCTCTTAGTTATCTCCTTATCAGAAATACATCCTGTGTATAGATTACTTACCAGGCTAACTGACCCTGAGGGAGTGATCCCAATTAGGGATTTCAGTGTAGTGTTACTTTTATAATGGGAGTATGTCATGGCGTTCAAAACCTTCGAACTAGCTGTCTCAATGCGGATCTCTGTGCAGTTTAGTATCACTCTTGTGTTTGGGTAGAATTCCCTGAATACTGGTGGCATTAGCTCGTCTACTGTTGCTCTACTAGGACATATGGGGAGGGTCCCTAACATAAAGAGCAAATAGTTGGCCCACGTCGTACAGTTCCTGCTGACTGTGGCTGGCGACACATTGAATCGTACAGATAAATCCAGAGCAAAAAAGCCCTGCCTCACACGGCACAAGAACAGGAAAAACTGATCAATCAGCGATAAATGCTCTGCATGGAAGCCAGACACAGAAATGTGTTCTAGGTTATGGCTGTTCCTTTGCATTTGAGTCCATCGCACCATGGACTCTGCAGTAGGCTGTAAAGCTAGGAAGAGTGCTTTGAGGGTGTGGTAATCCTTAAAACCAGTGTAAAACCTGATCAGATTGGGTGCACACTGGAAGCGTTCTAGACCAAAACGCTCACTTTTCAGCTTTTTATTTTCGTCCTCCAGGAAAGCGATGCGTTGCTTTACTGCGTCAAGCTGGTCTTCCACAGAAAGGGGCTTCACGTCGTAGTCATGATCAGGTAGAGTCGCCCAAACCTTACTGGACACATGAGGATATATCATACATGTGGTAAGCAATATAAGTCCACACATTTTCCTGTTATCAAGATGATGTGTCAGAACAGAGCTATCCACTATTATAAGATTAGTGAATATATACACTACCGTTCAAAAGTTTGGGATCACCCAAACAATTTTGTGTTTTCCATGAAAAGTCACACTTATTCACCACCATATGTTGTGAAATGAATAGAAAATAGAGTCAAGACATTGACAAGGTTAGAAATAATGATTTGTATTTGAAATAAGATTTTTTTTACATCAAACTTTGCTTTCGTCAAAGAATCCTCCATTTGCAGCAATCACAGCATTGCAGACCTTTGGCATTCTAGCTGTTAATTTGTTGAGGTAATCTGGAGAAATTGCACCCCACGCTTCCAGAAGCAGCTCCCACAAGTTGGATTGGTTGGATGGGCACTTCTTGCGTACCATACGGTCAAGCTGCTCCCACAACAGCTCAATGGGGTTCAGATCTGGTGACTGCGCTGGCCACTCCATTACCGATAGAATACCTGCTGCCTGCTTCTGCTCTAAATAGTTCTTGCACAATTTGGAGGTGTGTTTAGGGTCATTGTCCTGTTGTAGGATGAAATTGGCTCCAATCAAGCGCTGTCCACTGGGTATGGCATGGCGTTGCAAAATGGAGTGATAGCCTTCCTTATTCAGAATCCCTTTTACCCTGTACAAATCTCCCACCTTACCAGCACCAAAGCAACCCCAGACCATCACATTACCTCCACCATGCTTAACAGATGGCGTCAGGCATTCTTCCAGCATCTTTTCATTTGTTCTGCGTCTCACAAACGTTCTTCTTTGTGATCCAAACACCTCAAACTTGGATTCATCCGTCCACAACACTTTTTTCCAGTCTTCCTCTGTCCAATGTCTGTGTTCTTTTGCCCATCTTAATCTTTTTCTTTTATTGGTCAGTCTCAGATATGGCTTTTTCTTTGCCACTCTGCCCTGAAGCCCAGAATCCCGCAGCCGCCTCTTCACTGTAGATGTTGACACTGGTGTTTTGCGGGTACTATTTAATGAAGATGCCAGTTGGGGACCTGTGAGGCGTCTGTTTCTCAAACTAGAGACTCTAATGTACTTATCTTCTTGCTCAGTTGTGCAACGCGGCCTCCCACTTTGAACGGTAGTGTATATATATATATACACTACCGTTTCTTTCCCTTCTTTGATAGGAGTTGCAGGATGGTACACAGCAGTGCGACATGTTGCTTCCAGCAGTGTGCAGTGTTTTCAATGAAGTAAGAAGGGGGCGTGGCTAAGTTCCCACCGCTTGGTTTTTTTTAAATCCAAGATGGCCACGGCGTGAAATGGGCGTATTGGGGAGGAAACGGGGGAGAAAAAATGGTTTGAATTATGGAGGGGGACTGTCCCCCCAAATAAGACTTGGACCCTCCTCCATAAGTGGTAAAAACCAATCTTAATTGTAAATGTAAGGACCTCTAATATCTAAAAATCTTTTGTACATACTTTGTGGTACTTCATTTACCAGCATGCTTTGTGTCTTAAACATTTCCTGTGTGGTTTCCAACATGTGGACCAATGGAGTGTATTTGTTCTTTGTATTTGTGTTTGAATTTTGTGGTTGGCCAATGATGTGGTGTTGAGTTGTTTTGCCCGCGAAATCTCGGGGTTCACGACGGTCGATCTCCTCGCGGGAAGGGAGGAGGTTGGTGAATTCGCAGCAGGACTCCAAAGAGAGAGGTCCATGTTTTCCCTCTCTCTGCGGCCCCGCCTGAGTGCCCGTTTCGCGGAGACTTTGTACACAGCCGTGTACTGGGCCCGCCTTTGAGGACAGGAGTGTTGCGATTGGCCCACGGTCGTGTGCTTGCTGGTGGGGTTTGTTTTGGGTCTGATTGCTTCGTTTCCCATCGGAGGACCATTGTCATCGCCAGGGTTTTCGGAACGTTGCGACCTGTGGCCATCTTGCGGGTGGAGGCCCTGCCGGGGAGCCGACGGCTAGCACTGCGCCTTTCCATCCTCTGGACTGCACACAGCCTCCCTGTCGTGGGAGCGAAGGGTTGTGAGTAACCCGAAAAGATCACTTATACTGACACACACACACACACTTTTGTCTTGTTGCCTGGGCATCGTAGTGGTGGCTGCCTTGCTCTGCGCTCAGAGAACTGCTTTAATGTGCACCAACGGGCCCCAACAGAAAGCGCTGGGTATTTTTGTATTCTTTTGGTACTTTCTTTCTGTTTATTGTGAACGGTTGTCACACCCTGTGTAATTTTAATTAATGTTTATTTGATCAACAATAGGGTGGTACTCTTGTTTTTTTTTTTCCCTCTCTCTCTCTCTCTCTCTCTCTCTCTCTCTCTCTCAGTATTATCAAATAAATCCTATTATTATTAATTATATTTCGGGTGTATTGGCAGCTCATTTACTTTTAGAGTGCTGGTAATAAACTTGTACCGTACTCCAGTACACAGCAGGGTTATAAGATCTACCTTAACCACAGGTTTGTTAAATTCTGGGAAGATACACCATTCACTAGCCTTAGGTAAGTGTAGTATTTTCTCAGTGGAGGCACCGCGCTACTAAATTGATAATTATCTTGGTTAATTATTTCTATTATCATTTATCACTAATATTGTCATTAGTGGCACTAGCCTACTAGTACACAGGAGGTTCGGCCAGCTCACCATTCCACTGCTGAGAACTCAGGATCCTGTTGCGCCATTGGATTTTATTGTAACACTTTAGTAACTGGTAGCATTAGGATGTTGTCTTGTTTAAATGTGCTTGGCGTTGCCCGCCAGTGAAGAAGGGGTTACATAAATATTACAATATTTTCCCATATTCGTGCTTGGAACAGATTCTTGTAATACAATTTCAGACACCTCTTAAAGTGGACCATACCATTTCTTAACCTTGATGTTAGCTGAACGTCTCATCTGCCTGCCTCTCAATGAGAGCCATCACTGCCCGATCTGTACCAGAAACCCAATTTGTTCTACTCATTTGGGAAACTGTAGCTACTTCCTGTTGGTAGTATATCCAAACAATTTAAGGCAGTTTTTTTTAGATTAAAATAGTGTTATCTCTGGTTGTACAAGTTATGAAATAGAAGGTGCAAATTTTTCTTAATAAATAAATACACTTTTTTCTTGTTTTTGTAAAGAATGTCCTATATATGATGCTAATGAAATAGAAGATTACATTTACTTATTAAATAAACACTTTTTTCTGCTTTGGTAAAGATTGTCTAATTTGTGGATTAATTTAATTATCCATTAACAAAAAAACAAAGCTGGGAAAACACTTGCATTGCTTGAATAAAATATTTTTTTAAAACTAAATTACTTATTCACTCCACTCCAGTCTCCAGCCCCCCTTCAAGGCCAATTGGCTGCCTAGGTCACACCAAAGGACTGTATCTGAGCTGCCAACTCGACGTTTGACCCTGCTGGGCCCTTGTAGACACAGGGTCTACCATTTCTCTGGTGTGACCTGGTATCCTCCCAGACACCAACGGCCCACTCTCTATGGCATGGTCCCCAACTACCCCAGCTGATGATGGCGACAGGAGGAAAGGCTGGCATGGCATGAGAGGGAAGAAGTCACTGCAAGTCCAGGTTGGAGACCAGGAGCTGGAACATGAGTTCTGGCCCGCCAACATCCAAGATCTGTGCATCATCAGCCTGGACCTGCAGACCCACTGGAGAGCATGTGTTAACACGTTGGGGGGCAACCATCATTCTTGGCATGAAGACCATGGCGCTCCAGTCCGGTCAGTGGAAGAACGGTCCCAAAGACCAATGAGCCAATCGCCAAGCAGCCACTGCCCAGTACGCAGCGTCCCTGTGCCTCTCCAACCCAGAGGCACAGACCACCATCCAAACCGCCTGCCAGCACACCCACCACCAGTAGCCCTGACCGCTGAGCCTGCTGTCCTGCAGTTTGTTAAGACGACTGAGCCCTTATGTGATTTTTGGCAGCACGGCAGCGATGGCCTTGATCTACAGCAGTGCCACCAGTTAAAATGCCTCCTCGATGACTACGCAGACATCTTCACTGCTAGAAACGAAGACTGCAGGCAGACTGGGCTGGTCCAGCATGCCATTGAGACCAGCCTTGCCCACCCCATCCATCTGTGCCCCCATCCGCTGGCCCTCGCTAAGCGACAGGTGGCAGAGGACAAAATCTGCGAGATGGCTGCTGCCAGGGTGATTGAGCCCTCCAACAGTCCATGGGCAGCTCCGGCCATCTTTGTGAGGTAGAAGGACGGCGGTTGGCAGTTCTGTGTGGACTATCGATGACTTAACGCCATTACAAAAAAGGATGCTTACCTGCTCCCTCGAATCAAAGACGCCATCTACCATATCGCAGGGCCCAGCTGGTTCAGCTCGCTCGACCTGCGCAGCGGCTACTGGCATGTGGAAATGGCCCTTGTCGCGAGACCAAAGACTGCCTTCAACATCGGGCAGGATCTGTGCCAGTCCCGCATCATGCCATTCAGCCTCTACAATGCACCGGCTACATTCAACCAGCTGATGGAGAGGGTGCTGGATGATGTACCGTGGAGCCATTGCATCATGTACCTTGATGAACTGCTGGTACACACCAACAAATTTGAAGGAGCCCTGTCCAACCTGTGTGAAGTCCTCACCACCATCTGTCAGGCTGGGCTGTGGCTGAACCCTGTAAAGTGTTACCTGCTGATGAGGAGGATGAAGTTCCTGGGCCATATAGTCAGTGTGTGTGGCATAGCCACCAACCCAGCTAAGGTGTCTGCCATTCAAGACTGGCCAACCCCTGCTAACATCGGTGAGCTGCGAAGCTTCCTGGGCCTGTTGTCATACTACCACTGTTTCATCCAGGACTTCGCCACCATCGCCAGTCCACTTCACTGCTTGACCAACAAGGGCTGACCAGTCTTGGTCTACCCCAATAACCAAAAGTCCTTCATCGTGGACACTGATGCCAGCAATATGGGGATCAGCGCTATCCTCTCCCAGTGTGGAGGAGATGGGGAGTGTGCTGTGGCCTACTTCAGTCATGCCCTGAGTCAGGCGGAAAAGAACTACTGCATCACCTGACACAAGCTGCTGGCAGTGGTCCTGGCAGTAAGGCAGCTCTGGCAGTATTTGCACGACAGCTCCTTTCTCATCCACACCGACCAGACCTCACTTACCTGGCTCTTGAACTTTAAGCATCCTGAAGGCCAGGTGGCCAGATGGCTTCAGACCCTTCAAGGGTATGACTTTGAAATCCAGCATCGGGCAAGGCGACATCGTGACAATGTTGACGCGCTCTCCCGGCGCCCCTGTGCAACATTGGTGAGCCAATACTGCCACTGGCAAGAGAAACAGGGCCAGATGACACCAACAGCTATCGCCATCCAGACCACCAGCAATGAGGAGAGGTGGCTCCCGTTGACCATGCAGCAACTGAGGCAGCAGCAGGAGGAAGATGTGACCCTGTGCTGGTGAAGGGCTGACTGGAGATGGGACGGCACTCCAAGTGGATAGAGGTGTCAGTGCTGGGGCCCAAGATAAAGGCCTACCACTCTCAATGGGGCAACTACGAGCTCCACAATGGGTTGGCGAACTGGAGGTGGCAAGCTCCCGGATGAGGGAATGACTCCTGCAACTATTGGTGCACCATGTAGTCCATCCTCGGGTTCTCCAGATGGTCCAAAGCTCAATGGGGGTGGGGCACTTCGGGAACGTTAAGACCCTTCAATGCCTCAGGGGGTGGTTCTACTGGCCTGGCTGTTGATGAGACGTGGTGTTACATATGCGCTGCTGTGACTCCTGCACCACCCAGAAGGGACCAACCTAGCACTCCCACGCCCCACTGTAGCTGTACTTGGTGGGGCCCCAATGGAGGAAGTAGGGGTGGACCTCCTTAGGCATTTCCCCATCACCGACTCCACTAACTGCTATGTCCTCGTAGCTATGGACTACTTCATGAAGTGGCTAGAGGCATATGCGGTGCCGGATCAGAGCGTCACCATGACAGCGGAGAGGCTGGTGGAGATATTCACCTGCTTTTGAGTTCCTGCTGAGCTCCACAGTGACCAGGAGTGAATAGGGGGTGAACAGGATGAGGACAACACCACTCCATGCTCAAAGTTATGGGCTGGTGGAGCGGTTCAACCATTACAACTACTGACAGCAGAAATTTCAAACATGTATCCAATATTTTTGGACCCAGCATTTAATTATAAAAAGTTATATACACACTGTATATAACACCCTTACTTTTCATTCTGTAGTACGTCCTTAGTCTTGACATTGACCTTCTGGTTAAGTTGAACCCTTCATAATGGTGGCCACCCCTTTGGAAGTGATGATGGCAACAAACAGCCTTGGTGCTGACTTGTTAAAGCGTCTCCAGCCTGTTGTTGTTTTTTTTTGGCATCCCATTAAATGAGGACATCGTCACCTGCCTGAACTGAACATACTCTCACATACTTGCACTTGCGATCTCAGGTATTTCGTTGCATGCTCTGTGCTCTTTCTGTTACAAATAACCTACAAAATAGAACAGTACCCAATATTTAATATTTATTGAAAATGAATGTAGAATTTTCTAGTGTATTCTCGTCAGTACAAACCATTTCATTGAGCATGTTTCATCTCATTGACTTTGGTGTCGATGTCATCTTTTGGGTCAGCAACTTCAAAATCATCTCCCATGGGACAGGCATTCATCACTTCTGGCAGATGTGGGTGTCAATGGAAGAGGAGGAAGTAGGGACTGTGTCTAATGGAGTTCTGATCACAAAGGAGCTCCCCATTAATAACTAAATATAATATATTAAAGAAAAAATCCACCCTTGACACTGAATATAATCACAAATTCATCAATTCAGTTTTATCATTGTAAAAATAGCCTAAAATTTACATTCTTAGTGGGAGATATGAAACAGTGGATCACTACTGTTTCCCTTTCAAGTAATACAGTTGTGAATATTATACATAAAAAGTGAATGTGTTAAGACAAAACCTGCTTTGCTGTGGTAATTCAATACACCACAGCAGGAAGGTAGAGGTTCCAGTCGTGGTTTTCACTTTGAGAGCATGCTTGATGTTCTGGTTGATCTTTTCATCCTGTACATTTCAATGTATTTGTGAAGGTGCTGAATGGAAGGAGCTGAGCCGGAAGGCAAAGCTCTCAATTTACCTGTCAATCTTTGTTCCAGTCCTCACCTATGGTCATGAGCTTTGGGTAGTGACCGAAAGAGTGAGATCACGGATACAAGCAGCTGAAATGAATTTCCTCCGTAGGATGTCTGGGCTCAGCCTTAGAGATAGGCTGAGGAGCTCGGACATCCGGAGGGAGCTTGGAGTAGAGCCGCTGCTCCTTCGCATTGAAAGGAGCCAGTTGAGATGGTTCGGGCATCTGATTAGGATGCCTCCTCGGTGCCTTCCTTTGGAGGTTTACCGGGCACGGCCAACTGGGAGGAGACCCCAGGGTAAAACCAGAACTCGCTGGAGGGACTACATGTCCAATCTGGCCTGTGAACACATTGGGATCCCCCAGGAGGAGCTGGAGGGCGTTGCTGGGGAGAGGGACATCTGGAGTGCCCTACTTAGCTTGCTGCCACCGCGACCCGACCCCGGAAAAGTTGCTGAAGATGAGATGAGATGAAGTTGCTGAATAAGTATAAGTGATTTAAGCACAACAGCACAACTAGCCACATGTACTACCTGCTGGAGCTGGTGTACAAGAGTCTGTTGTCCGTTTGAAGAAGAAAAAAGAAAAAGGCTGAGAAAGTTTCTCTTCAAAGTAAAAGGAAATTACTATATGTGATTGAGATTAAATTACATTAGACATAAAGTCGCTTGTGCACTACTACTGAGGTACAGGAGTTGAACAAGTACAGTTAACTTTTAAATGCTGTTGGACAGCATTATATTTTAAACAAATTACATTTGTGTATTAAACACATGACCAAATTATTATTAACCAGAAAGTCTCAGTTCTTCTAAGTTGCTGAATAAGCACAAGTGATTTAAGCACAACAGCACAACTAGCCACATGTACTGCCTGCTGGAGCTGGTATACAAGAGTCTGTTGTCTGTTTGAAGAGGAAAAAAGAAAAAGGCTAAGAAAGTTTCTCTTCAAAGTAAAAGGAAATGACTATGTGATTGAGATTAAATTACAGTAGACATAAAGTCACTTGTGCACTACCACTGAGGTACAGGAGTTGAACAAGTACAGTTAACTTTTAAATGCTGTTGAACAGCATTATATTTTAAACAAATTGCATTTGTGTATTAAACACATGACCAAATTATTATTAACCAGAAAGTCCCAGTTCTTCTAAACCTCCATAAGTACATAGTAATTTGTAAACTAAATCCTTTTTGAGAACTTTATGGACTTTACATAAAATATGTAACAATAATTTTTTTCGGCAACTAAGGCATTACTGGCTGACTAGCATTATTTTTACTTTTCTTTGTTTCTTTTTAAAATCTACTCATAGTTAGTTACCTTTAAGGATGAAATTTGAGGATCCCCGTTTCAACTTTACTGAGACTGTACGATCAACATTGGGGGCAATTTAACCTTTAAAGAGGTATTCCTGCAAATGACGGTAGAAGTCAAAAGATTTCATGATATACACTCACTGGCCACTTTATTAGGTACACCTTGCTAGTACCGGGTTGGACCCCCTTTTGCCTTCAGAACTGCCTTAATCCTTAGTGGCATAGATTCAACAAGGTACTGGAAACATTCCTCAGAGAGTTTGGTCCATATTGACATGATAGCATCACGCAGTTGCTGCAGATTTGTCGGCTGCACATCCATGATGCGAATCTCCCGGTCCAACACATCCCAAAGGTGCTCTATTGGATTGAGATCTGGTGACTATGGAGGCCATTTGAGTACAGTGAACTCATTGTCATGTTCAAGAAACCAGTCTGAGATGATTCGAGCTTTATGACATGGCGCGTTATCCTGCTGGAAGTAGCCATCAGAAGATGGGAACACTGTGGTCATAAAGGGATGGACATGGTAAGCAACAATACTCAGGTAGGCTGTGGCGTTGACACGATGCTCAATTGGTACTAAGGGGCCCAAAGTGTGCCAAGAAAATATCCCCCACACCATTACACCACCACCACCATCCTGAACCGTTGATACAAGGCAGGATGGATCCATGCTTTCATGTTGTTGACGCCAAATTCTGACCCTACCATCCGAATGTCGCAGCAGAAATCGAGACTCATCAGACCAGGCAACATTTTTCCAATCTTCTATTGTCCAATTTTGGTGAGCCTGTGCGAACTGTAGCCTCAATTTCCTGTTCTTAGCTGACAGGAGTGGCACCCGGTGTGGTCTTCTGCTGCTGTAGCCCATCTGCCTCAAGGTTCGACGTGTTGTGCGTTCAGAGATGCTCTTCTGCATACCTCAGTTGTAATGAGTGGTTATTTGAGTTACTGTTGCCTTTCTGTCAGCTCGAACCAGTCTGGCCATTCTCCTCTGACCTCTGGCATCAACAAGGCATTTTCGCCCACAGAACTGCCGCTCACTGGATATTTTCTCTTTTTCGGGCCATTCTCTGTAAACCCTAGAGATGGTTGTGCGTGAAAATCCCAGTAGATCAGCAGTTTCTGAAATACTCAGACCAGCCCGTCTGGCACCAACAACCATGCCACGTTCAAAGTCATTTAAATCACCTTTCTTCCCCATTCTGATGCTCGGTTTGAACTGCAGCAGATCGTCTTGACCATGTCTACATGCCTAAATGCATTGAGTTGCTGCCATGTGATTGGCTGATTAGAAATTTGCGTTAACGAGCAGTTGGACAGGTGTGCCTAATAAAGTGGCTGGTGAGTGTATATATTAGGTGAGGAGAAGACACTTTTTCAACAACGCTGAAAAACCAGTGGTGACAGGAAATAGCTGTATATTCGCACATGTGTAGGTCAAATTGGGTTTCCAGTACAGATTGGGCAGTCACGAGGACAAGAGACACTGTAATGAGACATATGGCAAGCAGAAAGTGACAAATTACATTACCTGTACTGACAATTTGCCTAAAACTCTTTTTGTAAAACCAATAAGTGTACATGCACTCTGCCTTTGCCCTTTGTAGTCAGTAAACCTATTAAAGCAGGCAACAGACCGAAGGCTTCTGCCTTCAAAAGAAGTCAATTTTATTTGTATAGCCCATTATCACAAATTACAAATTTGCCTCAGTGGGCTTTATAGCAACACAACATCCTATCCTTAGACCCTCGCGTCGGATAAGGAACAACTCCCTGTCTCTCAAAAAAAAACCTTTTAATAGTGAGAAAAAATAGGAAGAAACCTCAGGGAGAGCAACAGAGGAAGGATCTCTCTCCCAACACAGACAGACATGCAATGCATGGAACAGTCCAGGCCCTGAAACGTGACCACCATCACCATGTTGACCAAAAAACAAAAACACACAGTCACACATCTGAGTGAGAGAGGATATAACATTGAAACAGGATAACAAAATTATATGGATTTATAAATTATATAAAAAGAAAATGTGATGAGGGGGATACCAAGCAGTGTCCAGGTGGCGACCACCATCGCCATGGAAACCTGGGAGGGGGACTGACTGCACATGCACACAAGGGAGACTCACATCACACCATTCACACACGCAAAAGAAGAGAAAGGAGGCAACATCATTCAGAGAGAGAGAAAAGACATGTGAGAGAAGAGAACAGTTTGCAATATATGCTATAATCTCATCGGCAGAACAGTGTTTGGTAAATTCATTGAGACAGAAACCAAACTGCCATGCAGTACAGTTTGTGAAGCAAGTCAAGTCAATTTTATTTGTATAGCCCAGTATCACAAATTACAAAATTTCCTCAAGAGGCTTTACAGCAACACGACATCCTGCCCTTAGACCCTCACATCAGATAAGGAACAACTCCCTAAAAAAAAGAAAAAAAAAGCAGTGTCCAGGTGCACACAACTTAAAGGCAACTGAATTTAGGCCAAGGTAAAAAGATGAGTTTTAAATTTGGATTTAAAGGATTCAGCAGACTCTGATTGTCTGACGGCAGCAGGCAGGTTATTCCACAAGAACGGGGCCCAAAAGGAAAAGTCCCTGCCACCAGCTGACTTCTTTTTAACTTTGGTTACGCTTAGGAGCCCTGCATTTTGAGAGTGAAGAGCTCGAGATAGAATGTACAGTTTAAGGAGATAAGACAGGTATGATGAGGCAAGCCCATTTAGGATTTTATATGTCAGCAAAAGTACCTTGAAGTCTGATATAACATAATAATAATAATAATAATAACAATACTTGGATGATAATAATAATACTTGAAACATCTCATATCCTAAGAAAGGCACTATCCATCAAATAGACTTCTACCTCATTCTAGCCCTAGACCCAAGGTATTGCCTGGTTATTATGTTGTATTATGGAATGAAGTTAAATAAAATTTGTATGGTAATAATAATAATAATAATAATGCATTTTATATATAGCGGTTTTCATCATACTCAAAGACGCTTTACATAAATTAGAATAAACTTAAACGCAACACACCAAAAACATGCAACACAACATTAATCACATGTGAAAGCAAGTCTGAAGAGGTGAGTCCTGATTAATGACTTGAATGTGGGCAGATCGCAGCAGTCTGATGTGCTTGAGGAGGGAGTTCCAAGAGGACGGGGCAGTAGGTCTAGTGTTCGGTCCTCAGGCTGCCTCAGATTAGGGGTGGATAAGAGGGGGGGGGGGGAGGAGAAGGCAATGGAGAAGAGGTGTGTTTTAAGATGGGATTGGAAGAGTGGGAGGGATTCTGAGTCTCTAATGATTTGGGACAGTGAGTTCCAGAGCCTGGGAGCTGCCCTGGAGAAGGCTCAGTCACCTAAGCCGCAGAGGTTGGACCTGGGGGTGGAGAGAAGGGAGGCTGAGGTAGATCTGAGGAACCGAGAGGGTTGGTAGGGGGAGAAAGTTTAGTTAGTCTTGTCTTTTTGATATTAGCTTTTATAACAGGTATCCCCTTGTTTTCACTCAGGAATGCAGGAGTTTTACATGACTGGGTAATTGAACAATATTAAAATCCATGTGTGCTGAAGGCTGAGTAATTGTATTAATTCAAATGTATGACAACTTTACTGGACTCAGATTAGATCTCATTCACCAACTCATCATGAGCAAGAGGAGAAGACATATATCTGGCGCTTTTTTGGTACTAAAAAATAATGAGTTGAAACTTATAAGACTTAGGCCTTAGAGATGACAATGCAGCCTGTATTTTCGGTGGTTGTCATGCAGGCTTAATACTGAGCAGGGTAGTATGGGTGATGATGAGTTTTACATTTATGTGCAGAAGGAAGTCAGAATGACAGTCAACAGGCAGGAGAAGGTCAGAAGGACAGTGAGCAGATAGGACCTAGCAGCATAGAGGTGAGTTACAAAAGAGACTGCACTTAAAGATGTATGCCATCATACCAGTATTTAGGCAAATAGTACTTTCAGAACCATGGGATTCACAGCAATCATACCCTACTATTCTCAACGAATGTGCTAGGACTTTTAATACAGTGTTGGCTACTGTTAGTAAAGAATTATGATGATGATGTTGAATGAGATGATGTGGAATGTCGATTTATTTTTTTTCTATTAGACTTTTTTCACAGTAAGAAAACAGCTAACAAATTTAGATTATTGGGTGTCTATGCCTTTAATGTTAGTCAGGCACAGGCCTAGATACTGTATGGTAGTAACACATCTGCCTACCTCTTCGGCATGTTGATAGTGTCTTCGGTTTTGGTACAGCATTGTGTGGGTCTGTGTTTGAGTGGAAATGATGGTCTGCTCTTGTTGTTGTGCGTGTGCGTGTGTGTGTGTGTGGGGGGGCTGACTTACTGCAGTTTTGCTCTAGAATGCTTTGTTAGTGATACCTGACTTAAAAAGTTGTTGTGTGGTACATGCCTCATGAGCTGTTGTAATGGATTTGATTCATCATCTACAGACTGTGGACATTACGTTAAACAAGCAAGATACTGTAAAGATTGTAAGACTTCAGGTCACTGAAGCATGCACCTGCACTGTACTGGATCCCTTTACGCCCTGGAGAAAAAGTTTACCCCTGCTATTGTCATTGTGTAATTTGCACTGTTTAAAAATATCCATTCATTTAACATTTTTCAAAAGTCTCTTGATGAGTAGGCATCCATCCATCCATCCATTATCCAAGCCGCTTATCCAGATTCAGGTCACGGGATGCTGGAGCCTATCCCAGCAATCATTAGGCAGCAGGCAGGGAGACACCCTGGACAGGCCGCCAGTTCATGACAGGGCCGACACATTCACACCTAGGGACAATTTAGTATGGCTGATTCGCCTGACCTACATGTCTTTGGACTGTGGGAGGAAACCGGAGCACCCGGAGGCAACCAACGCAGACATGGAGAGAACATACAAACACAGAGGAGGAGTAGGCAAAGGTTGTGAAAATACAACCTCTAATTTATTCCATATTCAGTTAACTAAGTTTGACGTTCCTTACAGATCAGTCAATGCACGTGGCTGGGCCTTTTGGCTTTTGTATGATATGAGTCCTTTCAGGCAGCTTTTAGCTTTTACGCTCCGAGCCTCTGGAAGTCTGCCTGAGGATCTGAGAGTACCTGGAAGGGCTGAAATCTTGAAACGTAAACTTAAAACCCACCTTTTCATCCTGGCTTTTGATTATGAATGGTATTTAGACATTACTTACTGTATCTTATTCAGGAATCAGGGACACTTTGTCAATTCACTTTGTGTACTTGCGCACATGAAATGAAACGAAATATCGTTTCCCCCAGACCACAGCAGTGCAACACAAAGACAAAATCACTTATCGAAAAACTACAAGAACACATATATCCAAACTAGAACACATATATCTAAACTAGAACACGTATAGCCAAACTAGAACACATATATCCAAACTAAGAACACATATATCCAAACTAGAACACATGTATCCAAACTAGAACACATGTATCCAAACTAAGAACACATATATCCAAACTAGAACATATATATCCAAACTAGAACACATATATCCAAACTAAGAACACATATATCCAAACTAGAACACATATATCCAAACTAGAACACTTATATCCAAACTAAGAACACTTATATCCAAACTAAGAACACATATATCCAAACTAAAACACATATATGTCCAGACTAGAACACGTATATCCAAACTAGAACACATATATTGAAACTAAGAACACCTATGTCCAAACTAAGAACACATATATCCAAACTAGAACACTTATATCCAAACTAGAACACATGTATCCAAACTAAGAACACATATATCCAAACTAGAACATTTATATCCAAACTAGAACACATACACTACTGTTCAAAAGTTGGGGATCACCCAAACAATTTTGTGTTTTCCATGAAAAGTCACACTTATTCACCACCATATGTTGTGAAATGAATAGAAAATAGAGTCAAGACATTGACAAGGTTAGAAATAATGATTTGTATTTGAAATAAGATTTTTTTTACATCAAACTTTGCTTTCGTCAAAGAATCCTCCATTTGCAGCAATTACAGCATTGCAGACCTTTGGCATTCTAGCTGTTAATTTGTTGAGGTAATCTGGAGAAATTGCACCCCACGCTTCCAGAAGCAGCTCCCACAAGTTGGATTGGTTGGATGGGCACTTCTTTGAGCAGATTGAGTTTCTGGAGCATCACATTTGTGGGGTCAATTAAACGCTCAAAATGGCCAGAAAAAGAGAACTTTCATCTGAAACTCGACAGTCTATTCTTGTTCTTAGAAATGAAGGCTATTCCGTGCGAGAAATTGCTAAGAAATTGAAGATTTCCTACACCGGTGTGTACTACTCCCTTCAGAGGACAGCACAAACAGGCTCTAACCAGAGTAGAAAAAGAAGTGGGAGGCCGCGTTGCACAACTGAGCAAGAAGATAAGTACATTAGAGTCTCTAGTTTGAGAAACAGACGCCTCACAGGTCCCCAACTGGCATCTTCATTAAATAGTACCTGTTAGAGCCTGTTTGTGCTGTCCTCTGAAGGGAGTAGTACACACCGGTGTAGGAGCTCTTCAATTTCTTAGCAATTTCTCGCATGGAATAGCCTTCATTTCTAAGAACAAGAATAGACTGTCGAGTTTCAGATGAAAGTTATCTTTTTCTGGCCATTTTGAGCGTTTAATTGACCCCACAAATGTGATGCTCCAGAAACTCAATCTGCTCAAAGAAGTGCCCATCCAACCAATCCAACTTGTGGGAGCTGCTTCTGGAAGCGTGGGGTGCAATTTCTCCAGATTACCTCAACAAATTAACAGCTAGAATGCCAAAGGTCTGCAATGCTGTAATTGCTGCAAATGGAGGATTCTTTGACGAAAGCAAAGTTTGATGTAAAAAAAATCTTATTTCAAATACAAATCATTATTTCTAACCTTGTCAATGTCTTGACTCTATTTTCTATTCATTTCACAACATATGGTGGTGAATAAGTGTGACTTTTCATGGAAAACACGAAATTGTTTGGGTGATCCCAAACTTTTGAACGGTAGTGTATATCCAAACTAGAACACTTATATCCAAACTAGAACACTTATATCCAAACTAGAACACATATATTCAAACCCAGAACACTTATATCCAAACTAGAACACATATATCCAAACTAAGAACACATATATCCAAACTAAGCAACAAAAACAAAACAAAACAAAACAAAAAAAACATTATGTTAATCAAAGAAGGTTGAATCAGTTCATCTGGATACAACGTCTACAGTTTTTCACAATTGTTTAAACACATTAATTGGAACATCAGACACAATGTGCACAACCTGAAACTCATGTACCAACTGCCTAAATCAATTCTGCTGAACTCCAAGCACATTTTCTCCTTTAGACTCAGATTCCCATTCCATACCATACATTTTTCACAAGATTACACACAATTCTCTATATCTTGCACACTCTTCCTGAATTCCCTTTCTTGGTGTTCACACAGAACACACTGCCAATCACATTTTTAAACTCCAAAGGCTGTTGTGCAAGTTGCAATCAGCAATTTGCCATAGAAGGGTCACAGATGAGCTCCTGGTTTGTTTGAAGAACAATGGATGGTGGCAACATTGAAGAGAGAGGTGAGCAGCAAGGCAGAGGAGTGAGAGTAAGAGGAGGAGGGAGAGGACAAGGAGGAAGAGGACGAGAAGGAAAAGGTGGATGAGGAGGAACCATAATCTCTGATGAGATTAGGGCCACTGTCATTGATCATGTGGTCAACCATGGTTTGGCCATGAGGAAGGCTGGCCAGAGGGTCCAACCCAACCTGAGTCGCTTCTCGGTTGCCTCAATATAAATTATTGTGTGTTGTTTTCTATTTTTGAGTATACGTAAAAACATTATATGGTAATGTTTTACATCCAACAGTTGAAAGTGTAACACTGAAAATGCAAAGGCATGATTCTACTGATAAAGCATTCATATAGTGTTTTCCATTCACACTATAGTGTTTTCCATTCTGCACATCAGTGTTCAATGGGTGCTTAGACATGTCTACTCATATGATGTATGTGTTTGTCATTTGAAAAGAAAATACCATTTAGTGAAGAGTTAACACTGTTTTGAGGGCAAAGTGTGCTTTTGCAAGAGAAGTGTAGGATTCTACATTTTGTGTGTGAGTTTTGTAATTTATGTTTATGGTTTTGAGAAAGTGAGATAGTCTATCGGGAAATGTGTTTAAGCAATTGTGAAAAACTGTATTGACAGATACGTCTTGATGCATGTTCAATAATCGAACAGGGAGTCAAAGAAGCCTTCTACGGGGCATCCGGGTAGCGTAGTGGTTTATTCCGTTGCATACCAACACCGACATCGCGGTTCGAATCCCCGTGTTGCCTCCGGCTTGGTCAGGCGTCCCTAGACAAAATTAACCATGTCTGCGGGTGGGAAGCCAGGTGTGGATATGTGTCCTGGTTGTCGCTGAACTACCTCCCCCTCTGGTCGGTCAGGGCACCTGTTGGGGGAGGAGGGGGAACGGGGCCACGCTCTACGTCCCCCTGGCGAACTCCTGGCTGTCAGGTGAAAAGAAGCGGCTGGCTCCACATGTAGATTGCAGTCCTCCCCGGATCAGCAGAGGAGGTGGAATAGAGACCGGGAAGGCTCGGAAGAGTGGGGTAATTGGCAATTGGGGAGAAAGAAAAAAAAAAAAAGGCCATCTATATTAAGAGGGAACGACCATCCCTGAACCGAGGGGGGTAAGAGTACATCTGTCATCATTTTACAATGCTGTGATTGCAACAATCCCTAATCCTCTGTGAACAGTACACATGGCCTTTGAAACTCTAGTTAAAGGTCACACCCATATTTGCATATGAAACTGGTCGTTGGTTTCGGTCGTTAGGCACTGTATTGTACTGTATTGTTTATAAGGGGTGGGGATACCTGCAGTCAGTTTAGACTGAAGATGTCACTTAGCTGAGTGATGAAACGTATCTGTCAATAAACATTGTATCTAGATGAACTAATCCAACCTTATTTGATTTTCTTACCTGGATTATTGAGCATATTTTACGGTCCTCAGCCATAGCCGTTAGTCATTGCAATACACGTTATAGGAAAGTATGGGCGTTATAGATGCAATAGAAGCTTATAGGGTGTTATAGATGCTTATAGGGCGTTATAGGTGCAAGGTTCATAGAAAGTGTTACCGAGCGTGCATCAATACACTGTATGTTTGATTTGATGTGATCCTTCAGTCAAACTAGTGTCACCTCAACTGGGATTGTAAGCCTCTCTACCCTTCAAATGCAAATATTGCTTGGATGTGTGGGTGAGTGTGCGTGCATCTTTGTACTTGTGAGTTTTGCTGTGCCCTTGTTTTCCTATAAGGTGATGATAATGATAACTGAGTAATGCACCTTTTTTCCAATTCTGTGTGTGTGTGTGTGTGTGTGTGTGTGTGTGTGTGTGTGCGTGTGTGTGTGTGGATAAGATGTGTCAGAGTGGGGGTTTTTCATGCATTTAAATGCTCATTATTTTGTATGCTTGTGCCTTTCTGGTATTGATATCGTTGTTATACTTTCAAATAAAGAAGTAGCAGTAAAACAAAAAATGTAAATTGCTGGCCTCTGGTCTTCTCTTTCAATAAAATACATTTATAAAAACTTAGATAATCATTTATATGCATCCATTACAAACTAAAACAGTTGGGTTCCTTGCAAACATTGAACAGGTTTTTTTTACCCAATATTTAATCATATTTAAACCATTCAAAAGAAAGGAATATTAACAAATCAGATTTGTTATGTTAAACTGCCTTGTCACCCACATCCTCCATTTACTAAGAGATTTAGAATGATGGCAACTGAATACACAGTTTGTAGTAGTTTTTCAAGCAATTGTGACAATATCCTATCATCCACATCTCTTTAAGAGCAAAATTTAGTAAACTCACATTACTTCACTACCGTCTTTTTATCACAATGAAAAGGCCAACAGTAATCCTCTTGCCTTGCTCAGCACCGATACTCATTGTTTCTGAATGTTCTGCTGCCCCAGCATTTCTCTGAGCTGCAGAGTGAGCTGCTTCTCCACGGCGGTGTAAAATAGAAAAAAAGACAAATATAAATTTCCGTCACATCCTCAGGACACCATGCTCCATTACTCCTGATGATTGTGGGGCTGAAATTGTCAATGAGGCCGATGAGACAGTATGAAGAGAAGCCCTTGAAGGAGCAGATGCAGCCTTGACAAATGGAAAAGAGGCAAGGAACAATGACTAATGATTTAGGGCAATAATCTGTGCCAGTGGGGAAATACCCGGTGTATTAAAAATTCATGCATTGTTACACTAATTTAAAGTTCTAACGCTCACTGTTACACAATGACGAACGTGTTCGGCTCGCTAATCCTGAAAACTAGGCCTAACCTCCTTCTGGCTAGTCCCTATATGTTAGCGTCTGCAACAGTTAGTTCTTTCCCTCAAGTGAATGCATTTTAACTTGAGTATGTAAGCCTCTCTTACTTATGTGTAAGTACACTTTCCTGCTTAGGGGGTATATGGACCACTCACATCTCCTAGCTGAATCTCCCAAGGTCTCCCATTAGCAGCCTCTGAATTCAGCTAGCTCGCAGGGCATCCTCTGTTGGCCTTTGCCTTACCTCCCGGCACAGCCAGTTCAGATGCTGTTGGCTCTCCATTCGGAAGTTACGGTGAAGTTTCCATGCTTAGTGAGATGTTCAGCAAATAGTCTGGACTATGGTGTTACCTTCTCCAGAGACCTTTGATGTCACATGGAGTCCTCAGCTTGGTTGTAATCACCACGTTCTCCTAGCTGCTGCTGCACAGCATGTTGTCTCAGGTATTTCTCTAATTTTCCAGTAGTTGAGTCGGCGTACTAAGAAAGCCAAGTGACCCGTCCCCCTATGGAACAATCAGCATCTCCCTGACTCCTACCACCCCTAATTCAAGCTCTAAACCAAACTAGATTTCCCATCCTAAGTCCAAAACCTGTGTTGTGACACTCACCTTTCAATCATTATCAAAAACATATTGTACTCTGTCTTGTCTGGAAAGTTTGGTCTGACTGTTTTGTGTATCTGTACAGTTAGTGTGTACGTGTTCAGTTTGTGTGAAGATGTCTCTGTTCAGAGCATATTGTACTGCACACCTGTGCTCAAACTACAAAAAAAACAAGCTTACAGAGACTTGGAGTAGCTTATAATGATGCTATGAGAATACTACTAAAAAGGCCTAGATGGTGTAATACAAGTGAAATGTTCATGGCTGCAGGAGTCAATACTTTTCAGGCTGTTCTAAGACATCTTATGTATGCATTTATTTGCCAGCTCAATGACTCTGATAATGTAATTGTCATGACTTTAACAAATATAAGATTCAGCGCCACACGTGACCAATCCCGGCGGTGGGACCATTGGTATAGCTGCCTTCTCGTAAGACACTGATTTGTTCCTTTTAAGTTATTTTATTGCGTTTACTTTATGTATTGTCTAGGGTTTATCTTTGACCTATGGTTCTAATCTTTTATGGCTTTTTTTTTCTTCGTTACCTTGTCTTTGTCTTTTATGGACCCTGAGTCTGCAATAAAGTTTTGAGTCGAGTTGAGTTGTACAGTGTTTTCCGGTTATGGACAGTGACAAATAACAAACTAAAACAAGGTGATGCCATCAAATGTGTATAAATGAAGCTTATCAATGAGCCCTGGTCATGTCTCATCTTTTTTTTTTAGAAGGGGGAAACTTAACCTAGCAGTTAGAGACGTAAGCCAGAAACTGAAGGGGCTGCCGGCTCAAATCTTAAGAATGGTTGGGTAATCATGGTTCAGCCTGGGTTGGCAACAGAAGGGATCCCAGCTATGACCAGTGTGCCCTCCTGCCATTGGCAAAGTAGACATCAAAATGAAAAATGTCCCTGGACTCCACAACCAGGCCTTAGCACACATTGTACATGCGTTAATAGTCGAACCACCAGAATGACCTCAGGTAATGCTTGCCCCCGAGAAACCAATTAACCCCCAGCCAGGCCAACGGAGTTGTTCAGTGGTCGGTTTTAACAAGACATCACTTCAGAATTGACATTGCAATATACACACATACAATAGTCAAATTGCAAAGAAGGCAATGAGAGGCAAATTGAGCCCATCAATTATGTAAGACTAAAACTGTCGTTGCTTGATAGAAAACAAAATCTAACAAGGTCCAATTAGTTATGACTTGAAAGATATTCCAGCACTGAAAAACAACATAATTTACTCTAATTTAATGGCTTTTTGGACAACTGTCTTATTTCCCTCTCAGAAGTCACCCTGAGTGACTTGAGTGATGAATTCTTTGCAAATTGTGATTTGAAAGTTAAAAGCTGTGTACATCTGGTGAAATTATGTAACTCCTTTTTGTTCTTTAACATTGCAATACATATTGCACACACAAAAAATGTCGCAATGTTGAGGGTTTTTTTTTTCTTCAATATCATTCAGCTTTACTCTGTGACCAACTGAGCAGTCAATATGTTTGGCTGAATGGAGTTAAGCCACAATTAGGGCATAAAACAATAGTGCTTTGTGATCCATTTCCATTGCTAGCCTGTAAAGGACAATAGTTAAATCACCAATAACCAAATTAGGAATGAAAATCCGTTTCCCCCAGCCCAGAGCAGTGCGACACAAAAGACAAAAACACACATCCCAAATTTCCCAAAGACAACACCACCAAAAGCATACAAAAACAGAGCGAACAAAGCAACAAAAAAAATGTTAACAACATAGTCCACTCAGTGCAACAGTCCAAAAATTCCACTGTCCAATGGGAATGAATGCCAGGACTATCGGAACTGCCGGTTTGTATGGGTTAGCAGTTAGCTTAGCCTAACCCACTGGTTAACGTTGTCGCCCGTGGTGCGGGAGGTGCGGCGGTTCCCGGGCTGCCCCCTGAATTTGCTACATTGGTGCTGTCAGACCGCCCTTGGTGTTACCTCTTCGGGCGCAGCTCCGGTCAGGGCCGTGGTCCCTGGGCCCACAGGACGCAGCAGGCCAAGCTCTCCCAGCCATCAAACGAAGACAAAACAGATACTGCATGGACGGTACTGGGTGAGGCCTCCGCAAACGTAAGTTCGAGCCGCCATCTTCCCACGCGTGTACTGAGTGAGGTCGCTGCAAACGTGAATTCGCGTCGCCATCTTCCCACACGGGAAACGGAAGGCTTTGTAGCTGCTCATTTTAATGTTACTGTCTGGCACATGTCAGTGTTTTACATGTGATGGGTCCTTAGGGTAATGAACTCACCGGACAACACAACATTCTATTTTTGGGGTTTTTATACTGAACGCTGCCTCACTTCAATAGGAGGACGGCGGTCGATAGGAGAATAGAAAGAAATAGATCACGACTGCATGAAAATAAAATATACAAATGAAAATGTACCCAAATGAAATATATACAAATGAAATACAGTAGTGAGGTTCTGTAAATAAAACCACAACATAAAAGAAAACATTCAATGTTAATTACATTAACATTAAACAACAGTAGCATTAAGGCCTTTATGTGAAATAAAGTGCATACCGCCACTCACTTGCAGCCATGTTTCAAGATGGCCTCCTCAGCGTGGCTGGCCAAGAACAGCTATAGCAAAACTGTCTACCTAGTCAAACATTCACAGTAGTTGATTCAACAATCTCACAGTAACAAAAGGAGAATACCGAAATAAAATACCGAATCGCTACAAAATAATATGCACAAAATACCGAAGTACGCACCGTGGGTAACACGCAATTTTATAAGTACCAGTAAATGCAAATAATAAAATCCGAAAACGCGGTTAGGCATACTACGCAATTCAGAACCATCCGTGCCAAATAATACTCCATCTCACTCTAATAACTCGTGAATATACACTTTGAGATCTTAGGTACTGGATACGAACATTATTTCCATAAGTTGAATGTAAATTTTAAAATAGTTACCCCGATGCAGACTGCTATGCATCTCTGTCCACCATGCTTCACCCCGCCCTGGTGAAGCATGTGACGCGTGTGACGTTATAACCCTGCGTCGAGCTTAATCTCTTAAAGGGGCAGTACAGAATTTCATTTCACTGCAGGAAGAAAGATCAGTTCTTTACCACCCGGCTACATACATCTTTTCATAGTAGTGGAAAGAAGCAGAGTTCACATGGTAAAACAAGCAGATGTGGCAGAACAAAGTCTTTAAATATATTGTAGCGAATCCCGGCTGCGGCAGTTCCTGTGGTTGCCCCCCTTATTCGAGACACGTTAGCCCACGGTTGACAGGTCGGACCCTTTATAGTCCATGGGCCAGAGCCCAAAATTTCCTATTTCGGTACACTCAAGGTGGCAAAACTTACTTATAATTTTTGAAAGGATCCATGTCTGTAGATGATATTTTGGTATGATAACCATTCCTGAGTGGCAGCTGTATCACAGTTATCAGCTCATGAAGTTAACCACCCCCTAAAGTAAATTGCATTTTAGACGCTGGTGCATATCCTGGTTTAGCCTCATGGTCAGGACATTTTTCAATGTTCTATAATATTGTCTTTGGTATCATTTTAAAGGGGACCTTCTTAGCTTTCATTCAAGCCCTGTTGTGGATATTTCTCACAAATATAGAGGTCACTTGAGCTCTTCAACCCGTCAATAACACACATCTTTCTGCAATGTTCGCCTAAACTATATACTTTCTTTTAGCCCTGTGGCATCTAGGAATATCAGGGACAAAAAACACAAAAAGTGGAATACTCACAGGACTGTAAAGATTCAGGAAATGTATAATATACCCATACTATTTCATTGTGTGAGGTGATTGTGAACCTTAAATTAGAAGGGCATTATTACTAAGAAACTAACTAGACCAAAGCCAGTTAGTCCATGGGTCAGACCAGATATCGATATCACCCAAGGTGACACAACTTCACTGGTGCCATTTTATTTGGTACACTAACAGAAGTAAAATAATACATGATAACCTTTCCAAATGAGCAGCTATTTCATTTTTCTTTCAGGAAACCTGTTTCTGTGCCTCTCACAATTGTGTATTTGCCCAGATTTTTACAAATATAGCATTTCAACACCCCTGGTACTGATTAGCCTAGCTTAAACTCTGGGACAGTTCTTAGTTGGCCAACAACCAAGGATAACCAGTACTGTGTACTTCCATTCATTGTGCTAAGCTAGGCTAACGTGCAGCCAGATAGCTTTCTACTAAACACATATAGAGGAAACTGGTATCTATCTTCTTGTCTCACTCTGGAGAAGATTGTAAGCTAATTTCCCATAATGTTAGCATGTTCTTTTAATGTATATGTTAATATGATTAGTTAAAGTGGCTACGAGGAACTTTCATCTTGTGTTGATTTTAGCGGCCTCATGTGGACAAAATACAGCTGTTGCATAGCAACTAGGTAATGTATCTATTTGTGGCTATGTAAGATAAATAATGGTAATATGACGCTGGTGAAGCAAAGTAAACTTTGTTTTAGTAGTGTTCATACACCTAAGTTACATGTATTTGTTTGTATGTGGCAGGTGAAAACTGACTGAATATGGCCACTGGTGAACAAGCAAGTTTTTACCCAATACCAAAGCGCCCACGGGTGGAGTGCATTATCCACTGTTCTGATGATAGAGATAAGCTGGTTTCACTACAAAGTGTCGACTTATGGAGAACTCTGCTCAGGGCAGCTCAGATACGAAATCATGCACCAGTTTTGAAACTGGCAAAAGACATTCCTGAGGGACAGATTCCAGCAATCTACTACCACAGAAAGTGTCGCAGTATCTTCACTATGAAGCAAATTCTTGATGGCCTCCTTGCAAAAGAAAAGAAAAGTTGTGTCTCTGCTGAAGAGAAACAATCTAAGAGAGTAGCTCGACATGCTCCAAGTACATCTAGGACTTATGATGCAGAGTGCATATTTTGTCAGAAAAACAGCAAATATTCCAAGAGACAGAATACGAGAGAAGTACTGGTGCAGTGTCGAGAACTGCGAGCTGATGCAAAGATCAGGAGTGCAGCCACAAAGAAAAGGGACAGCAGAATCCTTGCCATTGTGAGTAGAGACCTTGTAGCAGCTGAAGGGCACTACCACAGGTCATGCTATAGACTTTACACCAAAGAAGAGGTTTCCAAAGGAGAGGTTGCCAGCAATGAAGATGATGATGCTGCAGCCCAGTATGAAGCTGCTGTGAATAAGGCATACAATGAGCTGTTCCTCTTCATCAGGATGGAGCTTTTTGGCAATCCTCAAGTGATGACAATGACTGATCTCTCTTCTAGACTGGTAGCTTCAATGAACTCCCAAGGCATTGCCCAAGTCAAGGAATCAACCAAGAAGCACATAAGGCGAAACCTGGAGAGTGAGTTTGCTGGAGCCTTGCAGATATTCCCTGATGAGAAAGGAAAATTCCTCCTCTATCCCGATAACTTGTCCATGAGGGAACTTGCCAAAGAAAATCAGTCTCTCAAAAGGGAGCTGCAGACCCTGAAAAGTGTCAGTGCACAAGATGTTATAGCCAAAGCAGCCATCAAATTGAGAGCAGACATTAAAAGTCAAGATGTTCCTCAAACCTGGCCGCCTGAAGTCAAACCAGAAGCAGAATGTCCTACCATTCCAGAGTCGCTCATTATCTTCCTGTACTCTCTACTCACAGGCTCAAATGATCCTGATCATGCATCCCAGAGAGTGCAGTGCCTTCTGCAGTCATTTGGCCATGACATAGTATATGCAGTGACATGTGGAAATACCAAGCCTTCCAAGCACATTGTTCTGCCATTCAGTGTCAAATCGTTGACAGGAAATGTACAGTTGATAAACATCCTCAACCGACTTGGTCACAGTGTGTCCTATTCACAGATGGAAGAGATCAACACTGCCCTGTGTCTCCAGAAACTCTCATCATCAGGGAGTGGCATTGCCCTTCCAGCTAACATCCATCCTGGCATATTCACAACTTTAGCCTGGGACAATATCGACCGTCTTGAAGAAACTGTCAGTGGTGAGGGAACATCTCACAGAGTCAATGGGATTGCTGTGCAAGCAAAGCCAGTCAACCCACTTCCTGTCCAACCCATGCCCACTGTTCCCAAAACAAAGAAGAGAAGCATTGATGGACCCCCACCAATGTTACCAACTTACAATGCTGGACAACGGGTAGGGCCACCACAAAGCAAAAAGTCAGATGCCGATACTGCAGCCAATACTAAGCTTGCCAGAGAGAAAAACCTTCTTTGGGTCCTAGCACGCATGTCACAACAAGAAGAACAGTCAGTCAGCAGCTGGACAGGCTTCAACATCCTGACTCGAGGAGAGATGACGGTCATCCCCGACAATATAGGCTATCTGCCTACCATCAATGCTCCAGCGACACAAATGTCTACTGTCAACGAGGTGCTTAACCAGTCACTGAGCATCATGCAGTGCTTAGGCCTGAGGAAGATTGTCTGTGTCTTTGACCAAGCCCTGTATGCGAAGGCTGTCGAGATCACATGGAAACACCATGACAAGTTCCATGATATCATCGTTAGGCTTGGGGTATTCCACACCATCTGCACACTGCTGGCAATAATAGGAAAGCGTTTCCAAGATGCTGGACTCAAAGACCTCTGCATTGAGTCTGGCATGATTGCAGAAGGCTCAATTGCTGGTGTTATGGATGGCCGCAAGTACAACAGGGCAGTGCGACTACACAAGCTCCTGTATGAGGCTCTCATGCGACTGACCTTGAATGGTTTCCTGTCCTGGTTGGAAGAAACTCACAGGAATGACATGGTTCACCTGAATGAGACACTGAAGACCATTGACAGCCTTGGGAAAGAAGTCTCACAACATGCTTTGAAGGAGGTCCTCGAGAACAGCTCTTGTACACGCATCATGGATCTATTTGAAGTCTACCGTGAGTTCCTTAGAGGTGGAAACGGCAGCCTCTCGAACTTCTGGATGTCCTATTTGGACATGGTTGAAATCTTGTTGGGGCTCATCCGAGCATCCAGAGAGGGAGACTGGATGCTACACTTGGCTAGCATTCGAGCAATGATCCCATGGTGCTTTGCTTATGACAGGATGAATTATGCACGCTACCTCCCCTACTACTACGCCCAGATGTCTGAGCTGCCCATCACACACCCAGATGTGTACACAGAATTCATGGAAGGAGGCTTCTCAGTCCAACTGGGCTCCACCAATCCCTTTGGCCGAATCCCTGTTGACCAAGCTATAGAAGAAACGGTGAACAAAGACACCCAAACAGCTGGAGGGACAAAGGGATTCAGCTTGAAGCCAGGAGCTGTGACCAAATATTATCTCACAGCTGAGTATAGAAGCATGTACCTCAGACAGCTGAGAGACCTGACAGGTCAAGGCAGGTGCAAATGGTCTCATCCAGATCTACCGAGTCCAAGGATCAAGAGAGATGAAGCAGATGTCCAGTCTCTCATGGACCTTATGGAGAATAACTGGCTCAATCCTATGTCCCCTGATGAGATTGATTTGGTTAGCCTCTCCACTGGCAACATGGCTCCACCTGATGTGACCATAGATCTCTTCAGAGCTCTTGAGAAAGGAGAAGAGGCCTACCAAGCATTCCAGCAAACAAGTTTAGATGCAGACCCACCACCTGTGAAATTCCACGACAAGATGACCAAGCAAAGTCTGAAAACATTCTCCAATGTCAGCACAAAACAAGCTCATGGAAAGAAAGCACAGGATGTGGTTCTGAAGGCAGATAGAAACCTTTTCAGTCACATGATCCTGGTGGCTGAAAGCAGGAAGGTGAATCTGAAGGATGTCCTTGCCTACCCATTGGGCCCACTACCATGGGCACTGGCAAATGCTGATGGGTCCTTACGAAAAACAAACAAGGCTGCACTTGCCAGAGAGCTTGAAAAGAATGTATCTCCCGCAGAAGACATCCCAATCCCATCTACTTCCATCATTGATGGGATGAGCCTGGTCCAAAAAATGAATGGCAACAACAAAACCTTTGCACAGGTGGCAGAGTCAGCCTTGACCCTGGTCCTCCATGAGGGAGCACAGAGTGGGAGGATTGATGTTGTTTTTGATGTCTGTCACCAGACTTCGATCAAAGATGCTGAACGACTGAACCGGGGTGGAGACATCACTCTCCAGTACAAGAATCTTGCAGGGGGACACCACATCCAGCAGTGGAGAAAATTTCTGTGCAGTTCCTCCAACAAGACCAGTCTCATCAAGTTTCTGGTGGAAGAGTGGAAACTCCCACGATACAGAGCTATGCTGCATGGCAAGGTGTTGTACATGACCTGTGAGGAAACCTGCTACAAGTTGACAGAAGATGGGTGTGAGGAAGCAGCAGAACTGCACTCCACACATGAAGACGCTGACACCCGTCTGCTCCTGCATGCATTGCATGCAGCAAATGCGGGCTCAAAGTCAGTTATCATCACAGCTGAGGACACTGATGTCATGGTGCTTTGTCTTGGCTTCCAGAAGGACATCACCTGTCCCATCTACCAGAAGTGTGGGACTCAGAACCGCACACGGTTTGTCGACATCACCAAACTGGCAAGTTCACTTGGAGACAGCATCTGTGACAGCCTAATTGGCTTACATGCCTTCACAGGCTGCGACACTGTCAGTGCATTCGCTGGTCGAGGGAAGCTGAATGCCCTGAAGATAGTGAGAAAGCACACTTCCTGCCAAGAGACTTTTAGTCAACTGGGACAGACATGGAATGTGAGTGATGAGCTGTTCCAGAAAATTGAGCAGTTCACCTGTCGGATGTATGTTGCTAATAGCAGCACTGCTGAGGTGAACAAACTGCGTTACCAGCTCTTCTGCACCAAAAGGGGAGAGGTTGAGTCCAGCCAGCTGCCACCATGTAGAGACTGTCTCTTTATGCATGTTCAACGAGCCAACTATCAGGCAGCAATATGGAAGTGCTGTCTGCAGGCTAACCCTGTGGTGCCAAGCCCTACTGAGTATGGATGGACAGACGATGAAGGCAAGCTGGCCATTTACTGGATGCGCTCCCCACCTGCACCAGATGTGGTCTTGGAAATGCTAACATGCAAGTGTGTGCATTCATGCAAAATGCCAAGCTGCATGTGCCTGTCAAATGGACTTCCATGCACAGACATGTGCACGTTACAGACCTGCAGTAACCAAAAACAGCAGGATGGTCCAGAACTGGACTTTGAACTTGGGGAGTCAGATGATGAGAGAAACGAGCAGTTTGATGAATGACAGTGTGATGATTCTGATGGTATTACTGTGGTAGTAGTCTATTGATGCACAGGATGTTGATTCTGGACTTGGTTACCCAGAGCTTGATAACAATAATGTAACCATATTCACATATACCCATTACCCTACCCATTACCATTACATATACCCACTAATGATATGGGATTACATGTATCATTGACTAAGTATATGTAAATGTCAATGTTGTTTAAAATATTAAAATAGTTCATTACCTCACTATGGTATTCCTTTTTATCATGTATTTTGATTGTGTATTTAAACAAATGTATAGAGACCAGTTTGTGACCTAACTGGCTTTGGTCTAGTTCTCATTTAAGGCTCACAATCACCTCACACAATGAAATAGTATGGGTATATTATACATTTCCTGAATCTTTACAGTCCTGTGAGTATTCCAGTGTTTGTGTTTTGTGTCCCTGATATTCCTAGATGCCACAGGGCTAAAAGAAAGTATATAGTTTAGGCGAAAATTGCAGAAAGATGTGTGTTATTGACGGGTTGAAGAGCTCAAGTGACCTCTATATTTGTGAGAAATATCCACAACAGGGCTTGAATGAAAGCTAAGAAGGTCCCCTTTAAAATGATACCAAAGACAATATTATAGAACATTGAAAAATGTCCTGACCATGAGGCTAAACCAGGATATGGACCAGCGTCTAAAATGCAATTTAGTTTAGCGGGTGGTTAACTTCATGAGCTGATAACTGTGATACAGCTGCCACTCAGGAATGGTTATCATACCAAAATATCATCTACAGACATGGATCCTTTCAAAAATTATAAGTTTTGCCACCTTGAGTGTACCGAAATATCGTCTGGCCCATGGACTATTAGTCGAGCGGTCAGCAATATCTCCCGCGGTATGGGAAATACGGGTTCGCGTCTCGGCTGCGGCAGTTTCTGTGGTTGTCCCCGGGATTCGCTACATTAGTTTCAACTTTCTTGTCACTGAAGAGAACAAGTACTGAGACAATGAAATGCAGTTTGGCATCGTCCAAAATAGCAAAATAGTACAGTATAGTACAAGATATAATAAATACAAATGTACAGTGGTAATATGGAATGTCAATAAGTATGAATACACAGTGTGTAATGAAAATTTAAGCAATAGTGCAGTTGTGTATAAAAATAAGGTAATGCTATGGGAGTGGGAATCAATAAATATAGACAGTATAAATATAAACAGAGTGTTATACTACAGTGTATGCAGAGTATATTATACAATCTATGTACATTATAGTGTGCAAAGTTTAGTGTGTACAGTTTAAGAAAAAACAGATGAGCAGCGCAAAAGGTTATACATGAGATATCCCAACATGTGTTTTTGGGGTTTTTTTTCTGTTTGTGTATGTGTGGGGGGGGGTCGTTCATGTTGCTGACACAACAGCACTGCAGTAGTCATGGCAACTCTGTTTCATTTTCAACAGGTCATTGGGACTTGGAGTGTTAAAATACCAGTTTCAGGTGTCGGTTTGTTAAACTAAACTGACTATCTTCAGGAGTAAAGCTGTAAGAAGAGAGTCACTGAAAAAGACTGGGCATGCCTAGGAAATCTCTCTATATAAATAAAAGCTAGAAACACCTTATCCTGCCTAATAGACATGCTCACTTAAAAGAGTCAAAGAAATCAAAAACAAATCAAAATGGGTAAGAGAAATAGGACTGGCACAGTAAATTAAGTACTCCAAAAAATACATGTATTATACAGAACAATTCACATTTTGACCACGCAGTCCTCGTCTAAAAGCTTGAAAGTGGAGAGGTGGAGGGACTGTTTAGTGAAAAGGTTAACCGTCCTGGAATAAAAATATTTGGAACATTTGATTTAGTCTGCAAACCCTATTTCCCAGATCTAGAAATATCTTACGAACATCACTGTGTCCAAAGCCACACTATATTCAAGAATAGTGCAACCTTGAGGGGCTTACGAGTCATCTTTACAGTAAGAGTTGAACTTTAGATGAACATTATCAATTCAAGCGTTTGAGAAAAAAAATCTACTGTGCGCTCTCTACTTTATATAAACCTCCCCGCTGCCAGTTCCAGAAGCCTGTTTTTCTTTGGCTCTCTGTGGGAAAGTGTAGGTGAGATGGCCTCAGGGTCAAGACCCTTGCTGTTGCGATAAAACAGCAACTGATTTAAACAAGTCATGCATGGTGCTCACACCGGTCATGATGAATGGGGCTCCCCTGCAAAAGGCAGCAGGTCACACAGACTTTAATACGCCATATCCTTCACATGCCCTGGGTGTGTAATAATGAGTATTAGGTTCATTCGTTTTGTTTTGTTTGTCTTTTTGGCCCTTCTCCATTGCTTGCTCTCTTTCCTGGTTTCCTTCATTATCATCTCTCACCTCACTTCCTTTAGATTCAGGATCAAGAGGTGGTGTGTGCTTTCAAGGAGAGGAGAGGAGGGGAGGGAAGAGGAGAGGAGCTGAAGGTAGAGGAGGGGAGAGGTGAAGAGGGGAGGGGGGAGGAGAGGAAGGTAGAGGAGAGGAGAGTAGAGGAGGGGAAGAGATAGGACAGGGGAGAGTAGAGTAAAGAAAGGAGAGAGAGACGATAAACATTTGAGGTTTGTGTAAGCCCTTTGCAATTCCCCCCGGGTAGTTTTTCACCTACTGTTCGTTTTTTGCCTTTCACAAGGTTCATTTAGATGACCAGACTGGTTTCTGTGTTGGTGCTGCACGGATGACAGTAAAAGAGAGGAGGTTGAAAATATCTCTTGAAGTGTAAGAGGGCGCAGCAAACAAGAACCAAGTTGCCATTTTTGGGGCAAGGTGTTAAGTCTCTTCTCCCATCATACTAGACAGCAATGACAGTTTTACTTAAATGAGAAAAAGAGAGAGAGGGCAGTTCGCATGAAAACTTCCAGTAATATACACAATAAGATATATTTTTCAATTACTTTATTGAAATGACAAATACCCTGAGATAGTATTGCCAAAACAGTGCACAAATAGCAACATTTTAATTAATACATTTAATAAATCAAAATATTTTATTGAGACGGGAGATGATTGTATAGTTATTTTAATAGGGCATATGATACATGCAGTACAATTGTGCATGCAATTAACTGTCTACAATTAATGTTGGTAATCATCATAAATTACTTATTACAAATACATAATTAAGCAAAATATTACAACACATTGTATTTCATTGTACATTTTGATAACCATTTTGTGTGTGTGTGTGCACACTCATGGCTGAACAAAAAAAATGTTTGTAAAATCAATACATTTTGAACTGTCAAGTGTTTACAGTGGCTCGTGGTACAGCTGGAGATACCAACTTTCAGCATCCGATATTATAAATGGGTAATCAAAAGTTTCAGCCCAAATTACAGTAGTCTGACACCTACCTAAAGGTTGTCAATTTTATGTCCTGTTACCTACGCTTCCTACTTAGGTACTGTGTAAAGGTGAAAGGAAGCTGCTCTGTTAATGAGAAATAGTCACTACATAATGTAATAAACCAAATGAATCACCTCATGGCATTGGATTTGATCAATTCTGATTTTCTGGTGCAACTTTGTGCCTCATTATCCAAGGAGCGGTCATTACTTTTCACTGTGTATTAAAAACCTCAAGAGGCGTTACTGATAATTTTTACTTATTTTATTTGTCTATTTGTGCGGCAAGTCTCTGCTGCAACCAGGGTTATCCAGCACAGACACAAGGACACAGACAGTAAAGGAGGGTGCATCAGCCCGTCCTGCAGTCTTCAGCTCTCTCTCAGGCTCTGGTGTGTGTCTTCGTTGGGGTGCAGCCGCATTATAACCTGCCTCAAGTTAATTAGGTTAACACGACACAGGTGAGCGCCCTGCTCGCCACAATTTGCTTGGCCAGTTTCAGTGGCATTCTCTTTAACATGCACTTATATCCACTATACACTGGCATAATCTCAACTGAGAGTCCTTTTTCAGCTTTCCTACCAACAGTAGCAGCATTCTATTATGTATTTTGGTTTTGTTTTTTCAGACACTAGGCACCTTATTTAAAGGAGATTGTGTTAATCTGTAAAGCCCCCTAAGGCAAATTTGTAATTTGTGATATTGTGCTATACAAATAAAATTGACTTGACTTGACTTAATCCCTTGTATGTTAGCCTGAGGTTGCACCAAACAACCACACATCTTTAAAGAAGAGACAAATAGCATAAAATTGGGCCAGCAGATCCTTTGCAATATACCAATCAGCCAAAACATTAAAACCACCTGAAGCCACAGCCATCAGGGAATATACCGTTGCCATGAAGGGGTGTACCTGGTCTGTGACAATGTTTAGGTAGGTGGCACGTGTCAAAGTAACATCCACATGAATGCCAGCACCCAAGGTTTCCCAGCAAAACATTGCTCAGGGGATCACACTGCCTCTGGCGTTTTGCCTTCTTCCCATAGTGCATCCTGGTGTAATCTCTTCCCCAGGTAAATGATGCACACGCACCCAGTTGTCCACATGATGTAAAAGAAAACATGGTTCATCAGACCAGGTCACCTTCTTCCATTGTTCCACGATCCACATCGGGCATGTGAACGTCAGATGTGGATCGTGGAACATGTCCATGTCTACAGTGGCATTGTAGACATGGACAGAGTTCATCATGGGCACACTGAAAGGTCTGCGGCTACACAGCTCCATACGCAGCAAGCTGTGATGCACCATGTGTTCTGACATTTGTCTATCATAGCCAGCATTAACTTTTTCAGCAATTTGCGCTACAGTAGCTCTTCTGTGGGATCGGACCAGACGGGTTAGCCTTCGCTCCCCATGCACATCAATGAGCCTTGGGCACCCATGAACCTGTCACTGGTTCACCGGTTGTTCTTCCTTGGACCACTTTTGGTAGGTATTGACCACTACATACTGGGAACACACTACAAGACCTGCTCTGACCCAGTTGTCTAGCCATCACAATTTGGCCCTTGTCAAAGTCGCTCAGATCCTTACCATTTTTCTTGCTTCCAAAAATAAACTTCAAGAACTGACTGTTCACTTGCTGCCTAATATATCCCACCCCTTGACAGGTGCCATTGTAACAAGATAATCAGTGTTATTCACTTACCTGTCAGTGATTTTAATGTTTTGGCTGATTGGTGTATATATACGTAGCTATAGCTAAATACATGCATACACATGCATAGACAAAATGACTGATCACACAAAAAGGACATCTATAATGGCTCCCCAATATGACAATCCGAGTTTTTAATACTGCCATAGCAAAGCATACAGGAGAGAAAAAACAGAAATTGCCCTTTATTCAATCCTTTGATAAGAGGGATGTTTTGATCGTTGTATCACATTGCTCTCGTAACAAACTCAGAGGAGGGGACAGTCAGACTCTAAGCCATTCAATTTCGCCCCGTGTAAGTAGAAATTATTGAGACAAATTGGTTACTTGAATTTCATACAGCCGTTCTGATGTTCCACATCCAGTCTATTCTATTTTATTTGATGCCCATCAAATGTACAATGGAGAAGAGGCCTCTTTTAAAGGGACTGGGCAAGTGAAATGATTGCAGAGGTTCCTTTAACGAAGAGCACAAGAAGCAAGATATTGGAAAGGATAAAACTCGGGACTGAATAAATTTCCCCACCATCGATGCCCCCTGTCTTAAACTGTGGCTAACAGAAAAAGAATAGAAAAAGCAGAATAATGAATGCCTCTAGAAGATCATTTATCAGAGAAAACGCCCTCCATCTGGGCTTTGTGCTCCTGTTGCATCTTTTAACTACTCTTTCAGGCTTTAATTGAACAATATATTGTACGCTTTTAATGTCTTGTTACACTATTTATTGTCATGCAACCATAGATGCGACAAAAAAAGTCGATGTTTTAATTTAAGTTAAAACAACTTTCAGCTGGCACAGACCGAGTCTTTGCCAAACTTTGCCAAGGTATATTTGCTCTCTGATGAACCCAGCACCTGTTTGACCTGCACTGTTTGTCAGAATTAATTTGAATTGTACACAATCCGTCATTTAGTTTCCTCCCTGTTGTTGTCAATGGCTAGTTGCCTCCCTAATAAATTTCAGTTACCAGGGGGAGGACGTGTTCCAAATCAGTGACATTTGACATTCAGAAGAGGAACCAAGTATGCGCACCTCAGAAAAAACATTAAGGTGCAAGACAAAATTTGCAAAACTAGAGCAAAGCAATAAGGTCTGCATACTGAAATGCTCCCAAAACTAATTTATTCAGCGGCAATGTGTTTTGTTTTTTTACATTCGGAAGTGGTAGCACAGCTATTTGTCCCCTTTTCTCTCATCTCCCTGCATCCTCTTCCTTTTTGTGGAGCCCATATAAATTTGTATATCTGCGTATGCAAACAAAACACTGTGATGAGCTAAATGTTTCCAAAAGGTGCCAGAGAGTAAAAGACAAACAAGCTATTACTATTGTAGATATCATTGACTAGATGGTTGGGTAAAATCATCTTAAAAACAGTGCACTACACCTCTTATTAAAGTTGAGAGCTTAATATTTAAAAACACATCATAGAGAAAGGGCGTCCATTTGCACAGGTGCATCATGTTTATGCTCTCTGCAGTTTATTTCTACCAGGCCCTTTTATGACACAGGGATGAAGCAGGGTACGTAGAGAAGCAATCAGTCATCAACTGACAGATGGAGACTAGTGTTAAACTGTGAAATTAGCTGTCTGATAGCCAGGTCTAGGACACAACAACAACATCCCCATAGCCGTATCTCCATGGTCAGTTTAATGATCCCTCGTACTTTTTTTTTTCTCTGTTCCTTACTTGCCGATCAAAATCCACCAACAGAGAAGAATGTAGTTCCAATACGGTCTAAACAGTCCTGTTGGCACCAGTACAGATTTGACTCTCCTGCCACATTACACTTGTAATAATATTTGACATATCGTAACCCGTTACAACCAGCTGGGGGGGGGGGGGGGGAGCGCCATGAAGGTGTCATCCTTCATCCTCTGATAGACAAGAGTGTGCATACCTGTGAAATGATTTGCCTGCTTGTCTTGCAGCCAGGAGCAGGACACAGCAACAACAATAACAGTGAGCTTTCAGCTGGAATCCTCACAGTTTTTCCACGATCCCTCATGCCCTCCGTTCTTATGCTTGGCATTTTCTGCTTGCAACTCATTGGAATAGGGGAAATTGATATCACCACACTAAGCATGTAACGAGATGAGATAATAGTGAAAAACGAGTAAAGGAATAGTTTCGGGATTTTTGACGTCTCCCTATTTTATGTCTCGACGCATGCTCAAGAATCAAAGAAAATTAAAGAAGGTTTGGATACAACGTTTATTGACAGATACGTATCTGTCTGTAAATGTATCCAGATGAACTGATTCAACCTTCTTTGATCCTTATTTTATACTCACTGCTCATGTGGTACATAAGGTAAGTTTAGTGCAATTAATGGCAGACAGATACACAATCCTCGGTCACTGCAACAAAAAAAAAAACACCCCATGGCTCAGCCAAAGCTAACATGATACTACAACAGTCAATCATAGCAAAACCAGGTTGGACATTTTAAGCAAGTATAGTCATTTTCATTGCTAAATTCCCCCTTAGTGTTTGTTTTGCTGTGCCAAGGTGCAGTATCGGTATCAGGAAAAAATCTGACGGCCAGGCCTAAGGTTTTCACCGGGTGCGGGGGGGGGGGGGGGCAGGCAGGCATTAAGCAGGAATCAGGAACACTTAACACTTAGATTAAACAACTACATTGGCTACAAGAAATAGCTAGACCGCTGTTGCATATAGTGGGCAGCTAGTAGATGGTTAAATCCATTGAGACCATACCAGAACTAACATTATTTAATACACGACACACAATAATTGAGCAGCAGCATACCACGGAAGGCAAGCTATTTTAACCAGGGTTCAACACCATATGGTCGACAAAACATATGAATGCAGACAGATGCAGATGTGTGCGATGTACAGTGCACAGACTCTGTGCAGTCTGGTTAGTTCAAAGAGTTCAGCGTGCAAGAGGAAGAAATCATGCTTCATAAATCCTCTCTAAATTAAAAATGGGAAGGACTGCACATCGGTGGAATTGACTTAATTCCTCTGTGTCAGAGGAACACCACAGACTTGCTTTCTTGGGCAACAGCAGCCGCTGAGGTTAGCTGCACTGGCAGTGACGTCTATCTCTTTAACTTTCTTCGCTCGTCGCACTCGCCTCGGCACCAACTGTTTCCTCATGTGCTGCAGCATCTGGCCTCCCTTCTGTTGGTGTAGACTTTGGGCCGTGAGGAATCCATTTTGTTGTGTCCATCTTTAAGCTGGCTTACTTGATTAGTGTGCACACGTAATGTGGTATTCATTTCTTGTCACATCAATTACTGCCTGAGTGGACAAAAATACACAGACATTCTGCTCCGGTGTCCCACCCCCATATATATATATATATATATATATATATATATATATATATATATATATATATATATATAAAAAACACAACTGACTCCTCCACAAACATGACATTTTTGCATTTTATTACATTTATTGGTTTATGTATTTAAATGTACATTAATTAATGTTATTTTTACATGATGCTTAAGTACTAATTTTCAGCATCAGGGGTATTTATATTTTGGGGGAGCAAGGCACCAAACCCCGCCGTGACATCAGCAGTGCCACAGTGGAATGACTCCTGCTGGTAATTACTTGTAGGCTGTATTACAGGAAGTAGCATGGTAGGAAACAGGGAAACAGTAGCGAAACGTGGGGTCTAACAGTAGGGCTTCAACAGTGCAAAATTGTATTTAATATTGTAATCAGTCAAATTTTTGGGGTATTTTTTAATATGTGAACAGCTCCGACACACAGCTCTAACACACACACATACAGCACACAAAGTGCACCCATCGCAGCACCACAGGTGAAAACCTACGACACACAGCTCACCTACACCTACACACACACACACACACACACACACACACACACACTGCCAGTAACTCAGTGCCTCAAGATCCACCAAAATCAAATCCATTGGATATCAAATAGCCTTTGTCTCTCTCCATACTTGGGAAAACAATGAAAATGCACATGACATGACCTCCGCTTCTGGCCTACAACATCACCATGGATGGCACTAGCATGCAGCATCGTAAAACCTCTTCTTTACAAACTGACCAGACCAAGTCAAAGCAATTCATGAGCAAAGAATAGAAATAATGATAAAATCAAACTTCACATGCAGAATATGCCATGAGCAAAGTCGCAATACAATCATATGCAAAATATGTCAAACCTTACGCCCTACTATTGAGTATAGTAGGCTTTAACGTTACATGAGCAAAGTGTGGTATTAACCATCTATGAAGTGCCATCACAATATGTAAAATGAATACGCCAGCTTTGATTTGGAGTAAAATAAAATTAGGCAGCTTACCTTATTAGGCTACTTGAATATAAAGTCCATCCATCGGTCCTTCTTTGTGAAATGGGCAATGGCAGCGTCATGCAGTTTGCCCTTGGATTTAAGTTCCATCAGAAGGCCTTTTTCTATGGACGTCAGTGCCAACGCTCCCAGTCGATCCTATCCCATTGTGTTTCTGGTGTGCGTCTTGATGCGCTTCAGGGCCAAGAAGGACCGCTCAACTGAAGAGGTGGATACAGGGATGGTCAACACCAGACAGGTGAGGTGATGAAGCATAAGTGAGACAAGAGTGGGAGTTGGCCTTCCATTTCCAATCACTTGTTGCTTTTCGCTGAAAGCATGTTTTGAGAAGCGTAATGCTAACAAGCTAGCTACAATGTCACTCTCGTCTCCTCCTGTAGCCATGCTTCGTAACTTTGTCGCACTCATCTGATACACAGACTAACGTTAGTGATGTGCAGTTCGATGGGTTTAAGTGAACCAGTAGATTTGGATCGCCAATGTGAAAGAGTCGGTCAATCATAAGTAATGACTCCTCAGCAACCGCATATCATTCTTTTATATATGAGTGAGCCCACGTCTGGATAGGTCTGGACTTCTAGAAGTCCTAGGGCGATATCGATATTTATTTATTTTTGTCCCACACACTACAACGGCAAAATATGATTGACTGATTTACCTGTCTCTTTCTAAATACACACGCAAGCACAGAACTTCTAGCAGTCCTAACCAATGACGGAACCAGCCAGCTAACCCTTTCTTTGCCAAGAGACAACAACAACAAAATCTGATTGGATAACTCGATTTTCATGGTTCCAGGACAGTAACCCTTTCATTACTGAAGCAAACATGATAGAAACTAAGGCTGAAATTAGCATTAAAAGAGAGAATTGTTATTAAATGAAAGATTTTAAATATAGCATTTAAAATGCTGATACGTTGGCCTTCGCTGAACTCCTAGAAGTCCCTAAGGGTTCTCCTCTGGTAGGAAATGATTGTAACTGACCGTAACAATGACCGTAAACTTTTGAAATGAACAATCAACTTTACTATGATAGATAGTATGTTAGCTTCAGCTGAACTTTTTTTTTGCACTGAATGAAGATTATGGATTTGTCACCCATTTATTTCACTGAACTCAATATGGCAAGCTGGAGTTGTGTGTCCAGTATGAAGAAAAGGATGGATGACTGTGAAAATGACACCTAACTAATTGTGTGAGCAGTGAGTATAAAATAAGGATGGATTTCAAAAATACCGAACTATTCCTTTAAAGAAATATGGAGATTGTACTTTTATATAAAAAGGAGAGTGAGAATGTGGATCTCGTTCTGTGGCAGACAGTCGTTGATAGTGATTCTTAGCTGTAACTGAAATTTAGCCCCCCCCCCCTCTATACCCAATTGCTTCTCCGGTACTAAAATTAATTTTTCATTTGAAATAGATTTTAAAATTTGACTGGCTTATTCTATGTTGTCTATCCATGGACATTTATGCTGTGCAAACATGTTTATGGACAAATGTTCAATACATAGACTAAACTCACTGGTTTATTAGTAAATCCTGAATTTACTTTGAACTCACTCTGCCTCGTCTTTATGAAAGAAAACAGAGAAAAAGTCCCCTCAAAAGAAGGAAAGGAGATTTTTTAGCAATCCACTTACTTTCTTGGCATCCAGATTTATTCGGGCAGAGCAGAAGGCTGGGGTTTTGCAGTAATCCTGTAGTTTATCTCTCTGTGGGTAGGAAACAGCGGGCAGGTAAATCTGGTGGTTACAGGGCTTTGCAACGGGGAGCGAAATCTTTTCCAGACAACACCAACTGGGTAAAGTGGAAAAACTTCACTCACCCATGCCTATAGGGGCTGAGGCTCCCCAAAGGATTGCAATGGTCAACAGTGCATGGGACTCAAATGTCAAGACCCTTCTTGCATCAAGAATAGAGCAGAGGGGACATTCAAGAGAAGCCAAAGAGGCCAAATAATATCAGCAAGAAAGAGATAGAGAGGCCAAATTAAAGCCCTGGCATTTAATTAGTTTTAAAAGTGGCCCTTGAAAGAATTAGCTTGTTAAGTTAGAAGGGAAGTCACTTGTGCAAAAATGTACTCCCTCACTTACCAATTAAAGGATTGATACTGAATATTGATACTGCAGCGTGTTGTTGGGCTTAATGTATGGCTGTACATTAAGCCCAACAACAGCCCGTTGTTGGGCTTAATCTAATCCCAACAACACGCTGCAGTATAACCATAGAGAAAGCAACCACCCACCCTCCATCTTTAAGAACATCCCAGAAAGCGTTAATAGAAGACTCAAAATTATCATCAAATGAGTCCATCTTCAATGAAGCTACACCCGCATACCAAGATGCATTACAAAAGACCGGCTACAATTTTAAGTTCAAGTACAACCCACCATTAGATACTGACTACCAGCAAATCAACAAATGTAGCAGAAGACGAAACATCATCTTGTACAACCCACCCTCCAGTGACATCATGGCCACAAACATCAGTAAGCAGTTTTTTGAACTTTTGAATAAGTGCTTCACCCCGGACCATCAACTGAGGAAGATATTCAATAAGAACACCATCAAAATTAGTTACAGCTGCATGCCTGACAGTCAGCAAATAATATCCCACAACACAAGAATCATGAACAAATCAATGACACCTTCATCATAAATGGACACCCCCAACTGCAACTGCCGTGTGAACGACTCATGCCCCCTCGAAAGAAAATGCCAGACGAAAGGAGTTATCTACCAAGCTACGGTGATTAGAAATGACGATGGCAAAATAGAGACATATGTCGGTCGAACAGAGGGAACATTCAAAAAGAGGTTTAATGCACACGTGTAGCTTTAGAAGCAACCGTTTAAAGAATGTAACATCTTTAAGCCGTTATATTTGGTTATTGGCGCACAGAAACATTAATTATTCAATCACCTGGAAAATTCTCTCAAAAAAGAAACATATTCAACCAGTAGTAAAATGTGCACTCTATGTCTAACTGAAAAGTATTTTGTCATTTGCAAACCAGAAATGTCTACATTAAATAACAGGAATGAATTGGCCAGCAGTTGCAGACATAGCTATAAGCATCTATTTTGTAAATTAACCTTGTATGCAACCTACCCCCCCCTTACTGGATGGTTAGTGATTGCATGTTTTTGAATGTAGGCACGTTCCCCTTCCCCATTGGAAGTTGTGCACGTGATGTGCATGACGAGGCAGTTAATATGTTCTTTCCTGTGTAACTTTATTGACAGCTGATGATTGCTTACAGCATGAAACAGGCTTGTACTGTCTCATAAAGAATTTACTTGACTCACTGGATTATATGTATGTACAGTGCATCCAGAAAGTATTTACACCCCTTCACTTTCCCCACATTTTGTTATGTTACAGCCTTATTCCAAAATGGATTAAATTCCCTTTTTTTCTCATCAATCTACATACAATACCCCATAATGACAAAGTGAAAAAGGTTTTGTAGAAATTTTTGCAAATTTATTAAAAATAAAAAAACTGAAATATTGCATGTACATAAGTATTCACACCCTTTGCTATGACACTCGAAATTGAGCTCAGGTTCATCCTGTTTCCACTGATCATCCTTGAGATGTTTCTACATCTTGATTGGAGTCCACCCATAATAAATTCAATTGATTGGGCATGATTTTTGAAAGGCATACACCTGTCTATATAAGGTCCCACTGTTGACAGTGCATGTCAGAGCAGAAACCAAGCCATGAAGTCAAAGGAGTTGTCTGTGGACCTCCGAGACAGGATTGTATCGAGGCACAGATCTGGGGAAAGGTACAAAACATTTTCTACAGCTTTGAAGGTCCCGAAGAGCACAGTGGTCGCCATCATTTGTAAATGGAAGAAGTTTGGATCCACCAGGACTCTTCCTAGAGCTGGCCGCCCAGTCAAACTGAGCAATCGGGGGAGAAGGGCCTTGGTCAGGGAGGTGACCAAGAACCCGATGGTCACTCTGACAGAGCTCCAGCGTTCCTCTGTGGAGATGGGAGAACCTTCCAGAAGGACAACCATCTCTGCAGCACTCCACCAATCAGGCCTTTATGGTAGAGTGGCCAGATGGCAGCCTCTGCTCAGTAAAAGGCACACGACAGCCCGCTTGGAGTTTGCCAGAAAGCACCTAAAGGACTCTCAGACCATGAGAAACAAGATTCTATGATCTGATGAAACCAAGATTGAACTCTTTGGCCTGAATGCCAAACGTCACATCTGGAGGAAACCAGGCACCTCTCATCACCTTGCTAATACCATCCCTACAGTGAAGCATGGTGGTGGCAGCATCATGCTGTGGGGATGTTTTTCAGCGGCAGGAACAGGGAGACTAGTCAGGATCGAGGGAAAGATGAATGGAGCAAAGTACAGAGAGATCCTTGATGACAACCTGCTCCAGAGCGCTCAGGACCTCAGACTGGGGCGAAGGTTTACCTTTCCAAACGACAACGACCCTAAGCACACAGCCAAGACAACGAAGGAGTGGCTTCGGGACAAGTCTGTGAATGTCATTGAGTGGCCCAGCCAGAGCCCAGACTTGAACTCCATTGAACATCTCTGGAAAGACCTGAAAATAGCTGTGCAGCGACGCTCCCCAACTAACCTTACAGAGCTCGAGAGGATCTGCAGAGAAGAATGGGAGAAATACCCCAAATATAGGTGTGCCAAGCTTGTAGCTTCATAACCAAGAAGATTTGAGGCTGTAATCACTGCCAAGCGTGCCTCAACCAAGTACTGAGTAAAGGGTGTGAATACTTATGTACATGCAATATTTCAGTTTTTTATTTTTAATAAATTTGCAAAAATTTCTACAAAACCTTTTTCACTTTGTCATTATGGGGTATTGCATGTAGATTGATGAGAAAAAAAAGGAGTTTAATCCATTTTGGAATAAGGCTGTAACATAACAAAGTGTGGGGAAAGTGAAGGGGTGTGAATACTTTCCGGATGCACTGTATATATATATATATATATATATATATATATATATATATATATATATATATATACACACACACACACACACATATCAGTCAGAACATTAAAACCACTGACAGGTAAGTGAATAACACTGACTATCTCATTACAATGGCACATGTCAAGGGTGGGATATATTAGGCAGCAAGTGAACAGTCAGTTCTTGAAGTTGATGTGTTGGAAGCAGGAAAAAATGTGCAAGCATAATGAGCAACTTTGACAAGGGCCAAATTGTGATGGCTAGACGACTGGGTCAGAGCATCTCCAGAACGTCAGGTCTTGTTGGGTGTTCTTTGTATGCAGTGGTCAGTACCTACCAAAAAGTGGTCCAAGGAAGGACAATCGGTGAACCAGTGACAGGGTCATGGGCACCCAAGGCTTACTTATGCATGTGGAGAGCAAAGGCTAGCCTGTCAGGTCCAGTCCCATAGAACAGCAACTGTAGCTCAAATTGCTGCAAAATTTAATGCTGGCTATGATAGACAGGTGTCAGAATACACACTGCATTGCACCATGCTGTGTATGGAGCTGCCTAGCTATAGACCAGTCAGAGTGCCACTGATGACCCCTGTCCACCATCAAAAGCTCCTGCAATGGGCACATGAGGAACTATGGAGCAATGGAAGAAGGTCTGACGAATCATGTTTTCTTTTACATCATGTGGATGGCCGGGTATGTGTGCGTAGTTTACCTAGGAAAGAGATGACACCAGAATGCACTATGGGAACAAGGTAAGCTGGCAGAAGCAGTGTGATGCTCTGAGCAAAGTTCTGCTGGGAAACCTTGGTTCTTGGCATTCGTATGGATGTTACTTTGACACATACCACCTACCTAAACATTGGTGCAGACCAAGTACACCCCTTCATGGCAACGGTATACCCTGATAGAAGTGGCCTCTTTCAGCAAGAGAATATGACCTGCAACACTACAAAAATTGTTCAACAATGGTTTAAGGAAGATGACAAAGAGTTCAAGGTTTTGCCTTGGCCTCAAATTCCCCAGATCTCAATCCGATCGGGCATCTGTGGGATGTGCTGGAAAAACAATTCCAATCCATGCAGGCCCCATCTTGCAACTTACAGGATTTAAAGGATCAACTTCAGAGGTCTTGTGGAGTCCTCACCTCGACAGGTCAGAGCTTTTGTGGCGGCACAAGGGGGACCTACACAATATTAGGCAGGTAGTTTTAATGTTTTGGCTGATCGGTGGATCTGTATATTATGTTGGGTCAAGTTACATGCTGTTTCGAATTCCAGGTGTTTAAATACTTTTTTGGTATATCAATCAGATTGATTCCAGTTCTGACATCCTTGTCATGTCATCCCTGATAGGGTAACATAACAGCTGTATTTTCTCATAATGGACCAGTCGCCCATTGAAAGGGTCCCTGTTTATTTTTGTTTTATTAATATGGTCCACTGCGTTTAACCGTGTTCCGCTGCTTCCACCAGATAACCAACAAGTCCCATATGCAGATGTATTTATGTGAATTTGCAGAAGCCAACAGAAGGCAGATAGCAACAGCTGATTTCTCAGGTAGGATCAGGGAGAGAGGAGATGGAGAAAAGGCTGAAGAATTAAGTTTGTGCACTCACAGCCGGGAAAAGTCAGAGGGAATGTCTGACAGAACATTCATATCATGATGGTCTAACATGATGCTTTAGCTGTTCGATAGGCCTTGTATCCACTCCTCTAAACCTGCTGTCATCTTTCCTTAACTCGTTTATTTCTACGTTTATTTATTTCCATTTTCTTTCCTTTTGTTCTTTCTTTCTTTGTTTCTCTTTTCTGCTCCTTTCCTGTTTTTATTTCTTTCTTTTCCATTTCTACATTTATTTATTTCTGCATTCTTCTTTCTTTATTTTTTCTGTTTCTTTTTTATTTCTACATTTAATTATTTATTTACTTTTTCTGCTTTCTCTTTGTTTTTACATTAAGTATTTTTTCTTTCCTTCTTTTGGTCTCTATATTTATCATTTTCGTGCTTTCTTGCTCATCTAGTACCTCTGTCTGGATTTTGCCTTCATTCCTCTTCCTTTTCTATTTATTTCCAACCCCCCCCCCCCATAGTTGTATTGGCATGATGAAATAATGTACATATTGTCAAAGCAAGTGTCCAAACATTGAAAAACAAAGAAAAAAAAACAAACATCAATTGAAAAGCACCATTGAAAACAAACACACTACAACAAAGAAACATAGTACAGCAAAGAAACATAATAGAAAACAGAAGAACATACTGTCATTGAATATGGCAGCAACAATGTGTGTCAGGTGACTGTCACTCACTGTCCCTCACTTTATGGAAGGCAGCAACATAGACTGCTGCTAACTTACAGCTCTTTGGGTCTTCCCCTAGTAAGACTGGTAGGTTTTCTTCATCTGATAGGTTAAGAAAACCTTTTTTATTAGTTCGAATTGTTGAAAATGTGCTTTTCTAATATGTTTATATTTTTATGAGATTTCTTTTTAAATGAGTGAATACAATAAGTGCTACGAGCAAGTAACAGGGTCGTCATTCTTGAAGAGGTGAGTTTTCAACCTGCGCTGAAAGATGGGCAGCGACTCCACTGTCCTGACATCAGTGGAGAGTTCATTCCACCACTGTGGGGCCAGGACAGAAAAGAGCCGTGACCGGGTCAATCGGCAGCAGGGGCCTCTGAGCGACAGGGCAACGAGGCATCCCGAGGCAGCAGAGTGAAGTGGTCGGAGGGGGGTGTACGGCTTGACCATGGCCTGGAGATAGGAAGGAGCTGTTCCTTTCACTGCCCTGTAGGCTAGCACCAGAGTCTTAAACTGGATGTGTGCAGCTACTGGGAGCCAGTGTAGGGACATAAGAAGGGGAGTTGTGTGGGAGAACTTAGGGCGGTTGAACACCAGACGAGCTGCAGCTTTCTGAACAAGCTCCAGAGGTCTAATGGCCGACGCCGGGGTGCCAGCAAAGAGGGAGTTGCCGTAGTCCAGCCGGGAGATGACCAGAGCCTGGATGAGCACCTGTGCCATCTCGTCAGTGAGGAATGGGCGAATCTTCCTGATATTATAGAGGAGAAATCTGCAGGAGCAAGCAACTGATGCAACGTTTGCAGCAAATAACAGTTGGTCGTCCAGAATCACACCCACATTACTCGCAGTCCGCATTGGCGTCACAACGGTGTTGTCAATGGTGATGACCAGGTCTCGGTGCGGGCAACCTTTCCCCGGGAGGAACATCAGGTCTGTCTTGTCCAGACTGAGTTTCAGGTGGTGTGTCGCCATCCACTCCAAGATACCAGTCAAGCACGCAGCAATGCGTGTCTCTATTTGTGTGTCGGAGGGAGGGAAGGACAAGATCAGCTGGGTGTCATCGGCATAACAATGGTAAGAGAAGTCATGTGAGCGAATAACAGACCCAGGAATGTCGTGTACAGGGAGAACAGGAGAGGACCCAGAACCGAACCTTGTGGAATGCCTGTAGTCAGTCTGCAAGGCTCCGACACAGATCCCCTTATGTCACCTGGTAGGAGCGACCTGTCAGGTAGGATGCCAACATTGAGAGTGCAGAGCATGTGACACCCAGCCCCTCGAGGGTAGAGAGGAGGATCTGATGGTTCATTGTGTCAAACACAGCTGACAGGTCCAGGAGTCAAGTTAATTACCAAAACTTGTTTTGACAATACAGAACTTTTGCCTGAACTAGGGAAAGAGGGTAGACTACCTCATTTCCTGGACTGAACCCTGGGGATTGTTTTGCCCCAACGCTGTGGGTTAGTCTCTAGACTACAGTGTCAGTCTATCCAGAGCTCCTCACCCTATCTCTAAGGCTGAGCCCAGACACCCTACAGAGGAAATTAAGCTCATGACCATAGATGAGGGTTGGAACCAAGATTGACTGATAAATTGAGAGCTTGCCTCCCGGCTCAGCTCCTTCTTCGCCACAACGGTCCGGTACAATGTCCGCATTACTGCTGATGCTGCACCAATCTGTCTGTCAATCTCCCGCTCCATCCTACCCTCACTTGTGAACAAGACCCCGAGATACTTGAACTCCTTCACTTGGGGCAGCAACTCATCTCCAACCCGGAGGGAACAAACCACCATCTTTCGGTAGAGAACCATGGCCTCAGACTTGGAGGTGCTGACTCTCATCCTGGCCATTTCACACTCAGCTGCAAACCGCCCCAGTGCATGCCAGAGGTCACGTTCTGATGAAGCCAACAAAACCACATCATCTGCGAAGAGCAGAGACGCAATTCTGAGGTTCCCAAAACAGACACACTCCTCACCTTGGCTGTGCTTTGAGATCCTGCCCATGAATATCACAAACAGAATCGGAGACAAGGGACAACCTTGGCGGAGTCCCAACACCCACTGAAAACGTGTTTGACTTTGTGCCAAGAATGCGGACACAGCTCTCACTTTGGTTATACAAGGACCAGATGGCTTGTAGCAACTGCCCCGGTACCCCATACTCCCCCCTACAGAGTGCCCCGGGGTACACGGTCGTAAGCCTTCTCCAAGTCCACAAAACGAAAAAGAAAATTAAACTCTTGATTTAATAATAATAATAATAATAATAATAAACTTTATTTGTATAGCACCTTTCATACATAAAATGCAGCTCAAAGTGTTTTACATTGAAAACAAGGAAAACAATAAAACTCAACAACAATACAGATAAAATAAGTTAAAAGTAATAAAACACAGACCTAGGCAAAAAACATAAAACAAGGCAAGAAATAAAACCACAGTACAAGATAAAAAATAAAAGTGAAAGAAATAAAATGGAATTAATTAAAAGCAAGAGCATAAAAATGGGTCTTGAGCTGATTCTTAATACTGTCAATGGACGTTGCTTCTCTTGTTTTATGTCCATTATAATTCTGTTATCCTCTTTCACTGTTGTATTATGTAAATTGCGTGAACACAACATCCGTTCTACGCTGTCCGTCTTGGGAGAGAGATCCCTCCTCTGTTGCACTCCCTGAGGTTTCTTCCTATTTTTTCTCCCTGTTAAAGGGGTTTTTTAGGGAGTTGTTCCTTATCCGATGAGAGGGTCTAAGGACAGGATGTTGTGTTGCTGTTAAGCCCACTGAGGCAAATTTGTAATTTGTGATATTGGGCTATACAAATAAAATTGATTTGATTTGATTTGATTTTATTTATTGGGGGAGTCTATTGCAAGCCGTCGGTGCATAAAAAAAAATGCTGCTTCACCATACTTTTTGTAGTTCATTCTAGGGACATTGAGCAGGCCAGCACCAGAGGATCTAAGAGAGAAGTTTAGAAGTACCGTGATCATATAACACTGGGTGTTTCATCTCTGCTATCTTTTTCTGTCTGGCTTCTTACTGGTCTGTCTTACTTCTCCTCATATGCAAGGTTTAAGGGTGGCTTCATTAAGTATGAATGGGGTAGAGATGCACAGAAAAGAGCTTTAATGACAAAAGTAATCAAGCAGAAAAGATTGGATGTAGTTTTTCTACAAGAAACACAGTAACGGCACAAATGAAATAGACTGGGGCTTATGGTGGGCAGGGCAGCATGTCCTTTAGCCATGGGACAAATTTTAATGCAGCAGTTGCCGTTTTATTTTCTTCTGCCTTACATCCAAACATTTTATCCTGCACAGAGATTGTGAAGGGCAGAGTCCTTATGTTGACAGCTGAAATAGAGGAGTTTAAGTTTAGTTTTATTAATGTTTATGCACCAAACAATGGCTCTGAGCATGAAGGGCTTTTTAAAATACTGCAAGACTAATTAAGTGGTATTAATCCAGGAGGATGTATTGTATTGGGTGGAGACTGGAATTGTTGCACTGACTTTACTTTAGATAGGGCTGGGGAGGAGCCACACTTTCAGTCATCCTCTGTCCTATCCCGTGTCTTAAAGAACACTTATTTGGTGATGTGTGGGGGATGAAACACCCTTCAGTTAGAATAATAATCTCCTACACTGTATAGTAATCTCCTACACTGACAGCTGTTGAACTCCTTCCTGTGAGAGAGCTACAGGAGCTTTAGTCTGAGCACACTTCACCAGACTCCAAGACATGGATGCACTAACCGCTTTCTTCTTTAATTTAGAGAAGTTAGTGGTTAAAAAAAAACAAACAAAAAAACAGATGGTGTGTCTTCGTCTCCCTGATGGAAAGGTGACCACTGATTCTGCTGAGATGAGGAAATGTGCAGTGGACTTCTACACAGACTTGTTCAGGGCAGAGGGTTGTGATGTGGACTCTGCTGCAGAACTTCTACAGGGCCTTCCTCAGCTGGGTCCAGAAGAACAGGATACATTGAGCTTGGACATGACTCTGGATGAACTGACTGCTGCTGTGTCTCAGATGGCGTCGGGCAAGGCTCCAGGAACAGGAGGCCTACCATCAGACTTTTTAAACATTTCTGGAGTGTTTTGGGACAGGATTTTCTGGACATTTTTAAAGAGTGCTTTAAAAAAGGGACACTTCCAGTTTCTTGTAAGCGTGCAGATTTAGCCCTTTTAAAGAAGTGGAGGCAAGTAGCTATTTTGTGTACAGACTATAAAAGCCTCTCCAAAGTTTTGTCAAACAGACTGACAGTGTTTGCTGAACTGTTGATTGGTGCAGGTCAATCTTATTGTGTTCCAGACAGGTCTGTGATAGATAAGTTATTTATAATGAGAGATGTTTGATATATGTAAATTGCATAATATAAATGTGTGTGTGTGTGTGTGTGTGTAATTTGGTTGAGCCACAGTAATGATGCCTGATATTTTGGCCAACCAGGCCTTAGCACACATTGTACATGCGTTAATAGTCGAACCACCAGAATGACCTCAGGTAATGCTTGCCCCCGAGAAACCAATTAACCCCCAGCCAGGCCAACGGAGTTGTTCAGTGGTCGGTTTTAACAAGACATCACTTCAGAATTGACATTGCAATATACACACATACAATAGTCAAATTGCAAAGAAGGCAATGAGAGGCAAATTGAGCCCATCAATTATGTAAGACTAAAACTGTCGTTGCTTGATAGAAAACAAAATCTAACAAGGTCCAATTAGTTATGACTTGAAAGATATTCCAGCACTGAAAAACAACATAATTTACTCTAATTTAATGGCTTTTTGGACAACTGTCTTATTTCCCTCTCAGAAGTCACCCTGAGTGACTTGAGTGATGAATTCTTTGCAAATTGTGATTTGAAAGTTAAAAGCTGTGTACATCTGGTGAAATTATGTAACTCCTTTTTGTTCTTTAACATTGCAATACATATTGCACACACAAAAAATGTCGCAATGTTGAGGGTTTTTTTTTTCTTCAATATCATTCAGCTTTACTCTGTGACCAACTGAGCAGTCAATATGTTTGGCTGAATGGAGTTAAGCCACAATTAGGGCATAAAACAATAGTGCTTTGTGATCCATTTCCATTGCTAGCCTGTAAAGGACAATAGTTAAATCACCAATAACCAAATTAGGAATGAAAATCCGTTTCCCCCAGCCCAGAGCAGTGCGACACAAAAGACAAAAACACACATCCCAAATTTCCCAAAGACAACACCACCAAAAGCATACAAAAACAGAGCGAACAAAGCAACAAAAAAAATGTTAACAACATAGTCCACTCAGTGCAACAGTCCAAAAATTCCACTGTCCAATGGGAATGAATGCCAGGACTATCGGAACTGCCGGTTTGTATGGGTTAGCAGTTAGTTTAGCCTAACCCACTGGTTAACGTTGTCGCCCGTGGTGCGGGAGGTGCGGCGGTTCCCGGGCTGCCCCCTGAATTTGCTACATTGGTCCTGTCAGACCGCCCTTGGTGTTACCTCTTCAGGCGCAGCTCCGGTCAGGGCCGTGGTCCCTGGGCCCACAGGACGCAGCGGGCCAAGCTCTCCCAGCCATCAAACGAAGACAAAACAGATACTGCATGGACGGTACTGGGTGAGGCCTCCGCAAACGTAAGTTCGCGCCGCCATCTTCCCACGCGTGTACTGAGTGAGGTCGCTGCAAACGTGAATTCGCGTCGCCATCTTCCCACACGGGAAACGGAAGGCTTTGTAGCTGCTCATTTTAATGTTACTGTCTGGCACATGTCAGTGTTTTACATGTGATGGGTCCTTAGGGTAATGAACTCACCGGACAACACAACATTCTATTTTTGGGGTTTTTATTCTGAACGCTGCCTCACTTCAATAGGAGGACGGCGGTCGATAGGAGAATAAAAAGAAATAGATCACGACTGCATGAAAATAAAATATACAAATGAAAATGTACCCAAATGAAATATATACAAATGAAATACAGTAGTGGGGTTCTGTAAATAAAACCACAACATAAAAGAAAACATTCAATGTTAATTACATTAACATTAAACAACAGTAGCATTAAGGCCTTTATGTGAAATAAAGTGCATACCGCCACTCACTTGCAGCCATGTTTCAAGATGGCCTCCTCAGCGTGGCTGGCCAAGAACAGCTATAGCAAAACTGTCTACCTAGTCAAACATTCACAGTAGTTGATTCAACAACCTCACAGTAACAAAAGGAGAATACCGAAATAAAATACCGAATCGCTACAAAATAATATGCACAAAATACCGAAGTACGCACCGTGGGTAACACGCAATTTTATAAGTACCAGTAAATGCAAATAATAAAATCCGAAAACGCGGTTAGGCATACTACGCAATTCAGAACCATCCGTGCCAAATAATACTCCATCTCACTCTAATAACTCGTGAATATACACTTTGAGATCTCAGGTACTGGATATGAACATTATTTCCATAAGTTGAATGTAAATTTTAAAATAGTTACCCCGATGCAGACTGCTATGCATCTCTGTCCACCATGCTTCACCCCGCCCTGGTGAAGCATGTGACGCGTGTGACGTTATAACCCTGCGTCGAGCTTAATCTCTTAAAGGGGCAGTACAGAATTTCATTTCACTGCAGGAAGAAAGATCAGTTCTTTACCACCCGGCTACATACATCTTTTCATAGTAGTGGAAAGAAGCAGAGTTCACATGGTAAAACAAGCAGATGTGGCAGAACAAAGTCTTTAAATATATTGTAGCGAATCCCGGCTGCGGCAGTTCCTGTGGTTGCCCCCCTTATTCGAGACACGTTAGCCCTCGGTTGACAGGTCGGACCCTTTATAGTCCATGGGCCAGAGCCCAAAATTTCCTATTTCGGTACACTCAAGGTGGCAAAACTTACTTATAATTTTTGAAAGGATCCATGTCTGTAGATGATATTTTGGTATGATAACCATTCCTGAGTGGCAGCTGTATCACAGTTATCAGCTCATGAAGTTAACCACCCCCTAAAGTAAATTGCATTTTAGACGCTGGTGCATATCCTGGTTTAGCCTCATGGTCAGGACATTTTTCAATGTTCTATAATATTGTCTTTGGTATCATTTTAAAGGGGACCTTCTTAGCTTTCATTCAAGCCCTGTTGTGGATATTTCTCACAAATATAGAGGTCACTTGAGCTCTTCAACCCGTCAATAACACACATCTTTCTGCAATGTTCGCCTAAACTATATACTTTCTTTTAGCCCTGTGGCATCTAGGAATATCAGGGACAAAAAAACACAAAAAGTGGAATACTCACAGGACTGTAAAGATTCAGGAAATGTATAATATACCCATACTATTTCATTGTGTGAGGTGATTGTGAACCTTAAATTAGAAGGGCATTATTACTAAGAAACTAACTAGACCAAAGCCAGTTAGTCCATGGGTCAGACCAGATATCGATATCACCCAAGGTGACACAACTTCACTGGTGCCATTTTATTTGGTACACTAACAGAAGTAAAATAATACATGATAACCTTTCCAAATGAGCAGCTATTTCATTTTTCTTTCAGGAAACCTGTTTCTGTGCCTCTCACGATTGTGTATTTGCCCAGATTTTTACAAATATAGCATTTCAACACCCCTGGTACTGATTAGCCTAGCTTAAACTCTGGGACAGTTCTTAGTTGGCCAACAACCAAGGATAACCAGTACTGTGTAGTTCCATTCATTGTGCTAAGCTAGGCTAACGTGCAGCCAGATAGCTTTCTACTAAACACATATAGAGGAAACTGGTATCTATCTTCTTGTCTCACTCTGGAGAAGATTGTAAGCTAATTTCCCATAATGTTAGCATGTTCCTTTAATGTATATGTTAATATGATTAGTTAAAGTGGCTACGAGGAACTTTCATCTTGTGTTGATTTTAGCGGCCTCATGTGGACAAAATACAGCTGTTGCATAGCAACTAGGTAATGTATCTATTTGTGGCTATGTAAGATAAATAATGGTAATATGACGCTGGTGAAGCAAAGTAAACTTTGTTTTAGTAGTGTTCATACACCTAAGTTACATGTATTTGTTTGTATGTGGCAGGTGCAAACTGACTGAATATGGCCACTGGTGAACAAGCAAGTTTTTACCCAATACCAAAGCGCCCACGGGTGGAGCGCATTATCCACTGTTCTGATGATAGAGATAAGCTGGTTTCACTACAAAGTGTCGACTTATGGAGAACTCTGCTCAGGGCAGCTCAGATACGAAATCATGCACCAGTTTTGAAACTGGCAAAAGACATTCCTGAGGGACAGATTCCAGCAATCTACTACCACAGAAAGTGTCGCAGTATCTTCACTATGAAGCAAATTCTTGATGGCCTCCTTGCAAAAGAAAAGAAAAGTTGTGTCTCTGCTGAAGAGAAACAATCTAAGAGAGTAGCTCGACATGCTCCAAGTACATCTAGGACTTATGATGCAGAGTGCATATTTTGTCAGAAAAACAGCAAATATTCCAAGAGACAGAATACGAGAGAAGTACTGGTGCAGTGTCGAGAACTGCGAGCTGATGCAAAGATCAGGAGTGCAGCCACAAAGAAAAGGGACAGCAGAATCCTTGCCATTGTGAGTAGAGACCTTGTAGCAGCTGAAGGGCACTACCACAGGTCATGCTATAGACTTTACACCAAAGAAGAGGTTTCCAAAGGAGAGGTTGCCAGCAATGAAGATGATGATGCTGCAGCCCAGTATGAAGCTGCTGTGAATAAGGCATACAATGAGCTGTTCCTCTTCATCAGGATGGAGCTTTTTGGCAATCCTCAAGTGATGACAATGACTGATCTCTCTTCTAGACTGGTAGCTTCAATGAACTCCCAAGGCATTGCCCAAGTCAAGGAATCAACCAAGAAGCACATAAGGCGAAACCTGGAGAGTGAGTTTGCTGGAGCCTTGCAGATATTCCCTGATGAGAAAGGAAAATTCCTCCTCTATCCCGATAACTTGTCCATGAGGGAACTTGCCAAAGAAAATCAGTCTCTCAAAAGGGAGCTGCAGACCCTGAAAAGTGTCAGTGCACAAGATGTTATAGCCAAAGCAGCCATCAAATTGAGAGCAGACATTAAAAGTCAAGATGTTCCTCAAACCTGGCCGCCTGAAGTCAAACCAGAAGCAGAATGTCCTACCATTCCAGAGTCGCTCATTATCTTCCTGTACTCTCTACTCACAGGCTCAAATGATCCTGATCATGCATCCCAGAGAGTGCAGTGCCTTCTGCAGTCATTTGGCCATGACATAGTATATGCAGTGACATGTGGAAATACCAAGCCTTCCAAGCACATTGTTCTGCCATTCAGTGTCAAATCGTTGACAGGAAATGTAGAGTTGATTAACATCCTCAACCGACTTGGTCACAGTGTGTCCTATTCACAGATGGAAGAGATCAACACTGCCCTGTGTCTCCAGAAACTCTCATCATCAGGGAGTGGCATTGCCCTTCCAGCTAACATCCATCCTGGCATATTCACAACTTTAGCCTGGGACAATATCGACCGTCTTGAAGAAACTGTCAGTGGTGAGGGAACATCTCACAGAGTCAATGGGATTGCTGTGCAAGCAAAGCCAGTCAACCCACTTCCTGTCCAACCCATGCCCACTGTTCCCAAAACAAAGAAGAGAAGCATTGATGGACCCCCACCAATGTTACCAACTTACAATGCTGGACAACGGGTAGGGCCACCACAAAGCAAAAAGTCAGATGCCGATACTGCAGCCAATACTAAGCTTGCCAGAGAGAAAAACCTTCTTTGGGTCCTAGCACGCATGTCACAACAAGAAGAACAGTCAGTCAGCAGCTGGACAGGCTTCAACATCCTGACTCGAGGAGAGATGACGGTCATCCCCGACAATATAGGCTATCTGCCTACCATCAATGCTCCAGCGACACAAATGTCTACTGTCAACGAGGTGCTTAACCAGTCACTGAGCATCATGCAGTGCTTAGGCCTGAGGAAGATTGTCTGTGTCTTTGACCAAGCCCTGTATGCGAAGGCTGTCGAGATCACATGGAAACACCATGACAAGTTCCATGATATCATCGTTAGGCTTGGGGTATTCCACACCATCTGCACACTGCTGGCAATAATAGGAAAGCGTTTCCAAGATGCTGGACTCAAAGACCTCTGCATTGAGTCTGGCATGATTGCAGAAGGCTCAATTGCTGGTGTTATGGATGGCCGCAAGTACAACAGGGCAGTGCGACTACACAAGCTCCTGTATGAGGCTCTCATGCGACTGACCTTGAATGGTTTCCTGTCCTGGTTGGAAGAAACTCACAGGAATGACATGGTTCACCTGAATGAGACACTGAAGACCATTGACAGCCTTGGGAAAGAAGTCTCACAACATGCTTTGAAGGAGGTCCTCGAGAACAGCTCTTGTACACGCATCATGGATCTATTTGAAGTCTACCGTGAGTTCCTTAGAGGTGGAAACGGCAGCCTCTCGAACTTCTGGATGTCCTATTTGGACATGGTTGAAATCTTGTTGGGGCTCATCCGAGCATCCAGAGAGGGAGACTGGATGCTACACTTGGCTAGCATTCGAGCAATGATCCCATGGTGCTTTGCTTATGACAGGATGAATTATGCACGCTACCTCCCCTACTACTACGCCCAGATGTCTGAGCTGCCCATCACACACCCAGATGTGTACACAGAATTCATGGAAGGAGGCTTCTCAGTCCAACTGGGCTCCACCAATCCCTTTGGCCGAATCCCTGTTGACCAAGCTATAGAAGAAACGGTGAACAAAGACACCCAAACAGCTGGAGGGACAAAGGGATTCAGCTTGAAGCCAGGAGCTGTGACCAAATATTATCTCACAGCTGAGTATAGAAGCATGTACCTCAGACAGCTGAGAGACCTGACAGGTCAAGGCAGGTGCAAATGGTCTCATCCAGATCTACCGAGTCCAAGGATCAAGAGAGATGAAGCAGATGTCCAGTCTCTCATGGACCTTATGGAGAATAACTGGCTCAATCCTATGTCCCCTGATGAGATTGATTTGGTTAGCCTCTCCACTGGCAACATGGCTCCACCTGATGTGACCATAGATCTCTTCAGAGCTCTTGAGAAAGGAGAAGAGGCCTACCAAGCATTCCAGCAAACAAGGTTAGATGCAGACCCACCACCTGTGAAATTCCACGACAAGATGACCAAGCAAAGTCTGAAAACATTCTCCAATGTCAGCACAAAACAAGCTCATGGAAAGAAAGCACAGGATGTGGTTCTGAGGGCAGATAGAAACCTTTTCAGTCACATGATCCTGGTGGCTGAAAGCAGGAAGGTGAATCTGAAGGATGTCCTTGCCTACCCATTGGGCCCACTACCATGGGCACTGGCAAATGCTGATGGGTCCTTACGAAAAACAAACAAGGCTGCACTTGCCAGAGAGCTTGAAAAGAATGTATCTCCCGCAGAAGACATCCCAATCCCATCTACTTCCATCATTGATGGGATGAGCCTGGTCCAAAAAATGAATGGCAACAACAAAACCTTTGCACAGGTGGCAGAGTCAGCCTTGACCCAGGTCCTCCATGAGGGAGCACAGAGTGGGAGGATTGATGTTGTTTTTGATGTCTGTCACCAGACTTCGATCAAAGATGCTGAACGACTGAACCGGGGTGGAGACATCACTCTCCAGTACAAGAATCTTGCAGGGGGACACCACGTCCAGCAGTGGAGAAAATTTCTGTGCAGTTCCTCCAACAAGACCAGTCTCATCAAGTTTCTGGTGGAAGAGTGGAAACTCCCACGATACAGAGCTATGCTGCATGGCAAGGTGTTGTACATGACCTGTGAGGAAACCTGCTACAAGTTGACAGAAGATGGGTGTGAGGAAGCAGCAGAACTGCACTCCACACATGAAGAAGCTGACACCCGTCTGCTCCTGCATGCATTGCATGCAGCAAATGCGGGCTCAAAGTCAGTTATCATCACAGCTGAGGACACTGATGTCATGGTGCTTTGTCTTGGCTTCCAGAAGGACATCACCTGTCCCATCTACCAGAAGTGTGGGACTCAGAACCGCACACGGTTTGTCGACATCACCAAACTGGCAAGTTCACTTGGAGACAGCATCTGTGACAGCCTAATTGGCTTACATGCCTTCACAGGCTGCGACACTGTCAGTGCATTCGCTGGTCGAGGGAAGCAGAATGCCCTGAAGATAGTGAGAAAGCACACTTCCTGCCAAGAGACTTTTAGTCAACTGGGACAGACATGGAATGTGAGTGATGAGCTGTTCCAGAAAATTGAGCAGTTCACCTGTCGGATGTATGTTGCTAATAGCAGCACTGCTGAGGTGAACAAACTGCGTTACCAGCTCTTCTGCACCAAAAGGGGAGAGGTTGAGTCCAGCCAGCTGCCACCATGTAGAGACTGTCTCTTTATGCATGTTCAACAAGCCAACTATCAGGCAGCAATATGGAAGTGCTGTCTGCAGGCTAACCCTGTGGTGCCAAGCCCTACTGAGTATGGATGGACAGACGATGAAGGCAAGCTGGCCATTTACTGGATGCGCTCTCCACCTGCACCAGATGTGGTCTTGGAAATGCTAACATGCAAGTGTGTGCATTCATGCAAAATGCCAAGCTGCATGTGCCTGTCAAATGGACTTCCATGCACAGACATGTGCAGGTTACAGACCTGCAGTAACCAAAAACAGCAGGATGGTCCAGAACTGGACTTTGAACTTGGGGAGTCAGATGATGAGAGAAACGAGCAGTTTGATGAATGACAGTGTGATGATTCTGATGGTATTACTGTGGTAGTAGTCTATTGATGCACAGGATGTTGATTCTTGACTTGGTAACCCAGAGCTTGATAACAATAATGTAACCATATTCACATATACCCATTACCCTACCCATTACCATTACATATACCCACTAATGATATGGGATTACATGTATCATTGACTAAGTATATGTAAATGTCAATGTTGTTTAAAATATTAAAATAGTTCATTACCTCACTATGGTATTCCTTTTTATCATGTATTTTGATTGTGTATTTAAACAAATGTATAGAGACCAGTTTGTGACCTAACTGGCTTTGGTTTAGTTCTCATTTAAGGCTCACAGTCACCTCACACAATGAAATAGTATGGGTATATTATACATTTCCTGAGTCTTTACAGTCCTGTGAGTATTCCAGTGTTTGTGTTTTGTGTCCCTGATATTCCTAGATGCCACAGGGCTAAAAGAAAGTATATAGTTTAGGCGAAAATTGCAGAAAGATGTGTGTTATTGACGGGTTGAAGAGCTCAAGTGACCTCTATATTTGTGAGAAATATCCACAACAGGGCTTGAATGAAAGCTAAGAAGGTCCCCTTTAAAATGATACCAAAGACAATATTATAGAACATTGAAAAATGTCCTGACCATGAGGCTAAACCAGGATATGCACCAGCGTCTAAAATGCAATTTAGTTTAGCGGGTGGTTAACTTCATGAGCTGATAACTGTGATACAGCTGCCACTCAGGAATGGTTATCATACCAAAATATCATCTACAGACATGGATCCTTTCAAAAATTATAAGTAAGTTTTGCCACCTTGAGTGTACCGAAATATCGTCTGGCCCATGGACTATGGTGGGAATGGAGGATCTTTATACTGTGATGTAAATAAAAGTTATTTTAAAAGTCAATCTCTCTCTCTCTCTCTCTCTCTCTCTCTCTCTCTCTCTCTCTCTCTCTCTCTCTATGTAGTTACGGGGACATGGTGCCGAAGACGATCGCTGGGAAGATATTTGGCTCCATCTGCTCTCTGAGCGGGGTGCTGGTAATCGCCCTGCCGGTCCCTGTCATTGTCTCCAACTTTAGCCGCATCTATCACCAGAACCAGAGAGCAGACAAGCGGCGTGCTCAGAAGGTACAGGTGAACACAATTAACCATGTCGCCATCTTCAGCCACTGGGCCAACAGCTGCGTATCCGGTTTGCCTGTGTGTGTGTGTGTGTGTAAGGTGTAAGTAAATGAGTGCCTGTACAGCTGTAGGTATGTGTGTGTGGTTTTAGATGAGTGTGTTTGTTACAGATACAGACCTCCCGCTCCCTGAATGCTCCTAAAATTGCATAAATTTGCATTAAAATGAGTTTTAGATCAATTGCACAAAAAAGTTATAAGATCTACCTAAAACGACCATGACCGGTCAAAATAACCGCACATTATTTGCGCGTGATCGATGCGTCATGTCACTGCTTACGACTTGTGTTGGTCATGTAACCTACAAACAGACTCACTGTCCGATTCCGCAGCGGGCGGAAATATGCTGGGTTACACTGGTGGCAGCGGTGGTATCCGGAAGTGCCCGGAAGCATCCAGATCCTCAGAAGCCTCAGGAGCGCGGGAATAACGAAGAGCGAGGGCGCGCTTCCAGGAGAGGGTGACTACTCACGCTCGACTAAAAGGGGGCGACCCCCTGGCGGTCGGTCAGTGAGTCTTTTTGTAGGTTACAGTCACATCAGTTCCTTCGCGAAGTTCATTGCTCTGTCCTAGAAAAAAAAAAAAGCTCGCATTCTCCTGTGCAGAGAAATAGTCGAAATTTGATTTTTGTTTATTGCCAACATGTCTGGTTACAGACGCCGTTACAGACACACCATGACTACCACCGACGCGTTTCGGCATTTGCAGGCGTTGGACAGCAGCGGCCATTTTAGATTGTTTGAAAAATAGTAATAAAAGTTGCTAAAATGTCAATTTTTGGTGTCAGTTAGTTTCTTAACAGACATACTAACATAATGCATTAATATCTCAATGGGGTATTTATCTTGACAGAATATAGGGTTTAAAAACGGTCGTTCCAGTAGTTTTTACGTTCCGGTCGTTGTTTGGGACCGCTTCAATATTTATTTTCAGTTTTTTTTTTTTTTTACATTTCACTTTTTCTAGGCCTTGTTACGTTTGTTAGATTAGCAATATTTGTTTTCCATTTTGTTTTTCAGGTAATATTTTAACTTTTTCAATTTTGCTATTCACGTTTGATCATGTGTCTCAGAAGTCTAAATTGTTTAAAATAGTATTATAGTTGTTAAAATGTTAATTTTGGTGTCAGTCGTTTCCTAATAGACATACTAACATATGCAATGCATTAGTATCTGAACTGGGTATTTTTTATTTTTATTTTGACAGAATATAAAAAAATCCGGCCGTCAATTTGACCGCCCATGGTCGTTTTATGTAGGAGTGAAATCCCGGTTGTGTGTCTGAAAGATTGCATGTGTGATGTATTTGTGTTTCTCTGTGAGCTCTTCTGTGTGTGGTTTAGCACACAAATACACACACACGCTCAGTCATTTAGCCCCATTGCACGCTCTTATACCACAATCAAATGACCACTGAGTGCCTACAACACCATGACCATTAACTACCATACATTCATACAGAAGAAATTATATGTTGAGGTTTTCAGCAAAGCTGCGTTGTTGGTGATTATGGGGAAGTCTACTGTGGAATTCCTTTTGAATAGCAATTTTATAATTATTTCCAGTAATTTCAATAATGATGGCAGGTTAAAAAAGACTAAAAAAGTTGAGTCCCTTTTTCATGAGTTAGAAAGGACATGTTTGACAGTTTAAAAATAGTGACGCAAAAAATGATTGACCCCCATTAGGAGGTGGATGTCTGCATAGCAAGTAGTTGAACCCTTGAACCCACACCATCCCACATAGTACTTCATTACACGCACACACAAACACATGTTCACACACACACCAAACAAAGAGGATATTCACACATGCACAGAACAAAACACTGTCCTTCAAACATACACTATCTCACCTCTTTACACACACACACTTCAGCGTCAAACACCACGTAGCCACTTACTTACATTCACCCATTGGGCTTGCCCTTTCTCAAGAGCTAGATAAGAGCGCTATTAAGTTAGACAGCAGCCGCTTATAGCCAACAGGGAAAGCCGGAGTCTGGAGTGAATTTATTGTTCCCATACCTTTGAGGTCCCATATGACAGATTCTTTCATATATCTTGCTGTGCTCAGCTGTAGTTGAAATGTTCACAATCCCAGTCAGCGGCCCTCTGTGTGAGTTCTCCTTTCAACATTGTTAACAACATTTGTCTGACTTGTAAGCAGACAGGAAGTTATTAAACGCAGGTAGAGTCTTCATGATTGCCATAAAGAATTACATTCATAAACAAAAGATGGTTATGGGGCATCTGGGTAGCATGGTGGTCCATTCCGTTGCCTACCAGCACGGGGATCTCTGGTTCGAATCCTCGTGTTACCTCCGGCTTGGTTGGGCGTCCCTACAGACACAATTGGCCATATCTGCAGATGGGAAGCTGGATGTGAGTATGTGTCCTGGTCACTGCTCTAGTGTCTCTTCTGGTCGGTCGGGGTGCCTGTTCGGGAGGGAAGGGAAACTGGGGGGAATAGTGTGGTCCTCCCATGCGCTATGTCCCCCTGGCAAAATTCCTCACTGTCGTGAAAAGAAGCAGCTGGTGACTCCACAAGTATTGGAGGAGGCATGTGGTAGCCTGCAGCCCACCCCGGATCGACAGGGGGTGGAGCAGCATTTGGGATGGCTCGGAAGAGTGGGGTAATTGACCGAATACAATTGGGGAGAAAAACGGGGGGAAAAAATCACACAAAAAAAAGATGGTTAT